>NC_081557.1:5712975-5784806 GCF_022355385.1 Mustela nigripes | reverse complement strand
TGATGCAGTCTTCATCTCTCAGCTGGGCTGATGCAGTCTTCATCTCTCAGCTGGGCTGATGCAGTCTTCATCTCTCAGCTGGGCTTTCTTTCTTCACTGCAGCAGGGGAGGTCCAGGGGCCCCAGGCTCTATGATCCCTTGTATAAAAACAGAGGCTCTTTGGCACTAGGAAATTGCCTAGGTAGGGCTCTTACCGTCTAGCGTGAGCCTGAGCCTACCCCCGGAGTCAGGGAAGGGAGATCCCTCCACCTTCACAAGAGGAAGATTGAGGTCTTGTTGCCGGAGGAAGGGAGACTGAGTTTTGGGCCTGCGATGATGTCCAGATGACCAAGGGCCCTCTAGCTCTAACATCTGATGCTTCCGATGCCAGCTGCCTGCTGGCTGGGAGCAGAAGGCAGGCTTTCTGCACAAGGAGGCAGAGGCACAGTGTTTCAGAGGTCATATGGAATGGCCGTGGGTGGCTGAGAGGGTGCTGGGCATAGTGCGAACAAAGGTTGGGTATGTTTTGGGGGCTGCTGAGAAGACCAGTTTGGCTGGACAATGGGCGTGTGAAGTTGGTCTGTGAAAGTATGTTGGGGCCAGACTGGGGCCTCCTGGGATCTGGGTCCTGCCCCCAGCTTTCCCAGCCTCGCCTGTACTGGTTCCTCTGGGTGTTAACATCTCAGGCAGGAACCTCCCTGAGGTGGGGTCTGGTGGGGCGTGGGGAGACACTGTGCTTCTGGGTCTCTGATGCCCACCTCCCTTCAGGCATTCCTGGTCTATGCGGCGGGTATCTACTCCAACATGGGCAACTACAAGTCCTTTGGCGACACCAAGTTTGTTCCCAACCTGCCCAAGGTAAGTTGAGAGCAGGCCGGGGGAGGTGAGGAATTTGGGGCCAGTGGGACAGTAGTGGGGGCCTGGTCACTGCCATGCTCCTCACCTAGCGGGGGAAAGCAGTGTGTCTTCCTGACGGTGCTGACCTGAGGGCAGACAAGGGAAGGGCATGTGAACTTCAGTGCTTGCAAAAAGGGAGCCTGGTCATCTCATCCCTGGGGATGGTGGAGAGGCGGGGCGCTGTGAGTCCCTTGCGGGCCGGGACTGTGGAGCTCGGGCCCGTCTTGGGCATCAGCAGTTCTTACTCCCCGGCTCTCAGCACTCGCTGTCCACACAAGTCGCCTGGCCGTCTTGTTGAAATGCAGCTTCTGACTGACAGGTCTGCGGGGGGCCTGAGCTCCAGCATTCCTTCAACAGCACTGACGCTGCCCGTCGCTCAGCTGCACTTTGAGCCTGGCCTTAGGCTTCGGGAGAAGAGCTGGGGGGTGGATGTGGAGGGTGCAGAAGATAGGCTTGGGCGCTGTGGCCCAGCCAGTGGCCTCCTCCCCTGCAGGAGAAGCTGGAACGTGTGATCCTGGGGAGTAAGGCGGCCGGGCAGCACCCGGAAGAAGTCAGGAGCCTCTGGCAGACCTGCGGGGAGCTCATGTTCTCTCTGGAGCCGCGGCTTCGACACCTTGGGCTGGGGAAGGAGGTGAGGACCCCCCATCATGCAGGAAAGTGGAGGGCATCCTTAGGAAGTCACCTGGCACGGAGGGAAGGGTACCGGGCAGGGAGGCAGTGGGCTTCTGTTCTGGCAGTTGTAAGCTAGGAAGCAGGTTGGATGCAATGCTTTCTGAATGCCCTTCCCGTTCCGACAGCCCGGGGTGGTGTGTGCAGGAGGGAGGAAGAGAGGAGCTGGGAGAGGGAGCTGCGGAGCGGCAGGTGGGAAAGGGAGGAGCCTGGGCTTCCCGCCTCTGGAGGCCATTTGGCCACCACGTGGTGCAAGGGACATGGCAAGCCTCCGGGGCGGGCCAGCCTGCGAAAGGCTGGAGCAGAGCTGCAGGAGGGCTGGAGATGGGCCTCTGTGTGCGATTTGTGTTACAGTTTTGTCCCCTGGAAAGAGATGAGGGGGCAGGGGAGAGGCGGCTGGGAGGAGGGGTGGGAGCTGGAAGGAGTGTGTCCCAACCGCGGCAGTTCCTCCTTCCCACCTGTCCCTTGCCCCGACAGGGAATCACCACCTACTTCTCTGGGGACTGTACCATGGAAGACGCCAAGCTGGCCCAGGACTTTCTGGACTCACAGGTTTGAGGGTTAGGGAACGTGGGGCGGGGGTTCACAGGGTCCCCTTGCCACTGGCACCCACTCTGGGGTCTCAGCTTGGGTCCAGAGACACAGCATCCTGAGCGTTTGAAGTAGGAAAGACTTGGGAATCCTTGTCTAAGAGTTGGCCTGGCTCCAGTGAGGCAGATGTTCCCAGATGTGCCAGGGACGGAGCACCCCCCCCCCCCCCCCCGCCGCCCGCCGCAGGCTGGAGGCCTTGGTGACAGAATGCGGGCAGGACAGCGGAGACCTCAGAGCCACTTCGGTTGGGCTCCGGAGTCCACTTGTGGCGTTTACCCCCCCAGCAGCTGTGTAAGCAGTTTCCGGGTCTGCTGCATCGCCTCGCCCTGGGTCAGCACTTAGTAAACGTTGGCGCTCAGCGCCCAGAGCAGAGCGTCTCCGAGAGCCCGGCCGGGGCTGCCCACCCGCTCGCTCCCCTCGCTGTGGACTCAGTCAGGCTCCCCCGCACGCCCCAGCCTGCTCTGCCTGCGGACCTCCCCTTCCTGGTGTGAACCCCTTTCCCTCCTCCCGCCTTGTAGCCCGCTCTGGACTTACTCTTCTTCCCCCAACCCCTGCCCTGGTCTTTTCCAGAACCTCAGTGCCTACAACACGCGACTCTTCAAGGGCGTTCTCGAGGACGGGAAGCCGTGCTACGAGGTGCGGCTGGCTTCGGTGCTTGGCGCAGGTGAGCTGCTTCCCACGGCCCTTCTGCTCCCTCCTCAGCACCTCTGCCCCGGGGCAGGGACCGGGCCAGACTCAGGGCAGGGCTTAGTGGGTCCTGCCGGGAGTGACAGGCACGGTAGTCACTGCAGACGCTGACGGTGGACTTCCTGCCGCTGTGGTCACTGCTGTGCAGGATTTCTCTCTCGGCCTCCGGCCTCCTCTCTCTCACTTCATCTACGGCGTGTTCCTCCCACACGGGGCCTGATAGTCACCAGCCTGGCCACTCCAGCAGAAAGAGGGCCCTGAAAACCCCATGTTTGTTGTCACATCTGCTGTCCAGAACTTCGCCCGGTCTGTCCCCTTTCCCACCTCAAAGCCCTGCCTCGCATCTACACGTGACGAACACCTCACTAGCTACTCCAGGACCCTGCCCGGTCTTTCCATGACTTTCTTCCCCTTTCCATCATCATACCCAGTAGCTGTGTGGGCATTTTGTTGTCACTGTTGACGCGGGCTTCTCAGGAGGACGAATTGTGTGTTTCACTGACCACGGTCCCCCCAGTGGCTAGCACTTGGCAGAAACTCAGATCTTTGGTGTGGGACTAGATGAAGATGGCACCCGATCCTTTGGTGGGGGGCACAGAGCATGGCAGAGGGAAAGTTTAGCAATTGGCACGTTGTTGGGTTTGACTAAGGAAAAGGACGCCGGGTCCATGGGACTAGGAATCGATCACGCTGGAACGTAAGCCGAGCCCATGCTTCCGTATGCTCTGCTGTGTGCAAGACAGGGTGCTAGAGGGAGGCTCTGGGGCCCGAGTACCGGTTGTGTTACCTCCTGCTGTGTGCAGCTGCCCCCCACATTTAGGGACATAAATCCACCTCTTCACACTCACAGACTCTGTGGGTCAGGAATCGGGATGGGGCACGATCAGAACAGCTTGTGCCTGGTGACAATGACTGGGGCCTCAGCCTGGGAGACTCGGAGGCCAGGGTGCCATCAGCAGCCAGAGGCTGGAATCCCCCGCAGGCGCACTCATCACACGCCTGGCGGAAGATGCTGGCCGTCAGCTGGGACCTCCGCAGGGGCTATGGGCCGGGACGGCCCACGTGGCTTCCTGACGTTGCTCTTGTTGGCTGGCCTCCCTGAGGGAGCCTGCAGAGAGAGCCAGCCAGAAGCTGGACCCCCTTCGGCAGTCCCTGGTGTCACTTCTGCTAGAGTCACAAGCCTGCCCAGCTTCCAGAGGAGGGCAAAGAGCCCCCGCATCCCGGGGCATGTCACCTTGGGAGGTGGGAGACACCGTGCTGCTCTTTTCTTTTTTACGACATAACCTAGAAGTATATGCTACTGGTCAGGGATAACAAGCAAAATGCAAGAAATCACCACAAATGTAGTGGCACGAAACAACGTAAATTTATTCTGTTGCTGTTCTGGGGGTCCACAGTCAGAAACAAGACTCCAGTTCCTTCTGGATCCTCCAGGCGGCAGTCTGTTTCCTTGGCTCTTAGCTTCAGGAGGCTGCTTGCTTTCTTTGGCTCCTGTGCCATCCACCTCCTGCCCTCTCTCCAGGATCTTCTTTCATCCCGTCTCCTACTTCCTCTTCACCCTCTCATTTCCTTATAAGGCTCCTTACATTTCGGGTTGACTGTCTTTCTAAATACATTTGCCACCCTAGATTTGAATCCTGCTCTTGGCAACCTTTGGAAACTTACTTTACCTCTCCGTGCCTTAGTTTCCCCATCTGTAAAATGGAGATAACCCCCCAGAGTAGAAGTGAGGCTTAAATGAGTTAACTATATACATAGTTAATATATATATATATACACACACGTATATATATACATTTTTTTAAAATGAAAGTTTACACCATTTCTGTAGGCAGTGGGGAGTCATTGAAGATCTTAGAGTAAGAGCGTCATGGTGAGAAGCTTGCTGGAGTGTCTTAGCCTTTTCCCCAAGCGATCCTTCTTCCCTCAGAGCCTGCTCTGCATTCTGAAATGACTTCCAAGCTGAAGAGCTACGAATTCCGGGGGAGCCATTTCCAGGTGACTCGGGGGGACTATGCCCCTATCCTCCAGAAGGTGGTGGAGCACCTGGAGAAGGCCAAGGTAGGGCTGGCTGGGGGCTGAGGGTCGCAAGCTCCAGATCCCTCTGGGCAGCTAAGACGTGTCAGGACGAGTGGGTGGCCTGAGGCTGACCGGCCCCTGCTCACCCCCAGGCGTATGCAGCCAACAGCCGGCAGGAACAGATGCTGGCCCAGTACATAGAGAGTTTCACCCAGGGCTCCATCGAGGCCCATAAGAGGGGCTCCCGCTTCTGGATACAGGACAAAGGCCCCATCGTGGAGAGGTGAGGCATCTCCTGGCTCTGCACCCTGGCTGCCCCCGTCCTGCCTGGACCTCTTCCATCTCTGCCCTTTGCTCCCCCCAGTTACATCGGGTTCATCGAGAGCTACCGAGACCCCTTTGGTTCCCGTGGAGAGTTTGAAGGTAACTTCTGGGAGGAGGGGGGTCAGCTTGCAAATGCTTATCCCGTGTCCCCTGAGGGTTCTTCCCTCCGCCCTTGGCAATAGTAATACAAATAACCAGAACCAGTATGGACGATTGATCAGACACTGGGCACTTAGCTACAGGAGCTCATCTGGACACTGTCCTCCCGTGACAATTGCTATCCTCACTTTATAAAGTGGCTACGGAGGTATAGTTGGTGAGTGGCCAAGCATAGCACCTTGGCTCTGAACCACTTTGCTGTGCTGCCTCTGCTGTCTGATCCCGGCACAGGCTACGGCCATTCCAAGCCCAACTTTGCCGCTCACCCGCTGTGTGACCTCCCCAACTGGGTAAACCCCATATCTGAGCATTGGTCACTCCCTTCTGGGTGTCCTGGGAAGAGACATTGCTCAACAGATTTCCAGGCACATAAAAGGTCCTGGGTGAACGGGAGCATAATTGCCATCATGATAGTGAACTTGACTTGGCTGCTGTCATCCCAGGGCAGGTGGGAGGCGGCCCTGGCCCCGCCCCATGCCTATAGCCATACCCCAACTGGACCCACTTGTGGGAGGCAGGCATCTAGCCTGAGGAGTTAGATTTCTGTACAAAGCCTTATTTTCCCCAGCCTCTGGGGATAGAGTCTAGAGCATCCAGTTTCTAGAAGCCAGAGAGATTGGCTTGGGAGGAGAGAGGACAGGCCCCAGCAGCCAGTGGGGAGCTTAAATCTAAGCCCAGAGATGCAGGCCCAGCGCACATGTGGTTCAGGGACCAGAAGGGAGGGCAGATGTGCACACCTGCAGCTTCTCTGCCTGGGTCCTGATTGTCCAGGCCTCTCTGACGGCCAACACCCCAGAACCTCTTGAGCAGCCTTGATCTCAGAGGCTCATCTCTTTACCTAACTCACTGTGGTTATTAGAAAAGTAGTCCAGGGGCGCCTGCCCGGCTCAGTCAGTAGAGTGTGTGACTCTTGATCTCGGGGTTGTGAGTTCGAGCCCCACATTGGGTGTAGAGATTACTTAAAAATAAAATCTTAAAAAAAATAAAAAGGGAAAGTCCATGTTCAGGGTCACAAATTTTGGAAAATATACTAAAAATATCATCCGTGATAAGGTTAGAATTGGGAGTGTACATTGTCGGGGTTTTTTCCCCCTATTTATTTATTTATTTTAGATAGAGTGGAGGGGGGCAGAGGGAGAGAGAGAATCCACAAGCAGACTCCCTGGCTGAGCCTAGAGCCCCATGTGGGGCTCGATCCCGGGACCCTGAGATCATGACCTGAGCTGAAACCAGGAGCTGGCCACTCAACCAACTGAGCCACCCAGGCACCCCTGTTTTTTTGTTTTTAGATAGAGCTAATAATGCTTTAAAATGTGTGTTTGTGTGTGTGATTTAAAAATCCATGCTTGTTGTAAGTAATTGGAATAATATAAAAGTATGTAGGATGAAATGTGAAATCGGCCCCCTGTGCCCTTCCTCTCCAGAGGTCAGCACAGTTTACACAATTGAGTATAGGTCTTTCCAGAGCTTTGTTTAAGCACACACGTGAAACTTAACTTATCTAAGTAGATGCAAGTATGTTCTATGGATTGTACTGCCACCTGCTTTTTTTCACCAAATAGTTCAGGTATCTTTTCATATCAGTACATATAGACCTACGATGTTCCTTTTAGTTACTTTTTTTTTTTTTTTTTTTTTAAGTAGGCTCCACGCCCAGTATGGAGCTTGAACTCATGACTCTGAGATCAAGGGTCACGTGCTTTACCGACTGAGCCAGCCGGACTCCCTCCACCCTGTTCTTTTCATTTTCTATTTTTTTATTTTTAAATTTTTTTAATTTTTAATTTGACAGAGACAGAGAGATCACAAGTAGGCAGAGAGGCAGGCAGAGAGGGAAGAAGCAGGCTCCCCACTGAGCAGAGAGCCCGATGTGGGGCTCAATCCCAGAACCCTGAGATCATAACCTGAGCCGAAGGCAGAGGCTTAACCCACTGAGCCACCCAGGCGCCCCATTTTTCTTTTTTAAAAAATTTTTCTTTTTTTATTTATTAGAGAGAGAGAGCGTAGGCAAGTGGGCGGAGGAGGGGGCAGTGAGAGAGGGAGAAGCAGACTCCTTGCTAAGCCGGAAACCCGACATGGGGCTTAATCCCAAGACCCTAGAATCATGACCTGAGCTGAAGGCAGACGTTTAACCCACTGAGGCACCCAGGTGCCCCCTCTTCTTTGCTATTTTAATCATCCTGTCTTCCTGACCTGGTATGTCAATTCTACCTGACACAGTGGCTCCAGACAGGGAGGCTTTGCCAGGTCTAACCCCTTGGCCAAGTTAATCCATTCTGTGCAGGATCCTGACCATGCAGTAGTCTAGGCCAGGCCTTTCCACAATAGAGTTCCTGTAGGGGTCCCAGGAATTACACCAAGAAGGGTTCAGTGCAGAGAGGCAAAGGGTCTTGCCTGCAGGACTCTTCAGTATCTCTAATATGCAAAAGTACATTAGGAATCTCTAAGAATTTAGAGATAGAGCATATAGAATTATCCAAACTTATTTGACCAGGAAGCTCTTTCTTTAGGAAGGCTCTCATAGAAACTGCATTTTATGGAGTAGCTTTGGTAACAGAAATGGAAGTGAGGCTCTCTAAAAAGATCAATCCCAGGCCTCCTGTGCACAGCCTCAGTCACCCCCTCATAAGCCAAATACTGAAGCCTTACAGGAGCGTTCAGTTGCCCCCAAAAGAAGGACATATTTTTTGCTCAAGGAGTCCCTTCCACTGGGAATCTGCTCTTTACCCACACCGTCTATGGGCTCCCTGCCCTCTCCTTTAAGATCCAGGGCAGAGGTTATCCAGTGAAGCCTTCTTTCTGCATCTATCCCCTCCAGTAATCTCCATGAAGGCAGGGCCAGGCCTGGGTCCCTGCTCTCCCCACCGGCCCGCAAAGGGTACTGCAGACAGTGGACATTTTGAAACATGCATGATGGCTGGAGGGGTCGCAGGGTGGAGTGGGGCACAGGACCCCTCCCAAACCCTGCCAGCCCACAGCTCACCTCCCTCCCTACAGGCTTTGTGGCTATGGTGAACAAGGCCATGAGTGCCAAGTTCGAGTGCCTGGTGGCAAGTGCAGAACAGCTGCTGAAGGAGCTGCCCTGGCCTCCGGCCTTCGAGAAGGACAAGTTCCTCACCCCCGACTTCACCTCCCTGGACGTTCTCACCTTCTCTGGCTCTGGCATCCCTGCTGGCATCAACATCCCCAACTGTGAGCTTCCTTAAGCCGCAGCCGTGTCCCCTGAGAGGTCCCCCCCTCCCCCGGCACACAGTTGGCCCGGCCACATGCCCCACTCAGTTCTCCATCCCAGCCTGGTCCTCTTGTCTAGACTTCTGATCCGTGGCCCTTGACTTCTGCCCCTTCTCCCTGGTTCCCTCCCCACCCTCTGCAGATGACGACCTGAGGCAGACGGACGGCTTCAAGAATGTGTCGCTGGGGAACGTGCTGGCTGTGGCCTACGCCACACAGCGGGAGAAGCTGACCTTCCTGGAGGAGGAGGACAAGGTGAGCACCGGCAGCCCAAGGGTTGGGCGTGGGCCTGGACTAACGGCCGACACAGGAAGACGGGGCCCTGTGACTTGGCTTGTTTGCTCACCTGTCAAACGGTGGAGGTGGTCCCTTCCTCCGGGTTGTTGCAAAGAGGCGATGGGCGAAGCGAGAGGGCCCCCCCCCCCCCCCCCCCCCCCCCCGTGGAGCCTGGTGGGAAGCCACTGGCCCTCAGCTTGGCAGCAGGGGCAGCAGGAGGCCGTGTGGCTGCGGTGGGGCGGCAGACAGCATCGGCCTCCGCTTGTCTCGGCAGGACCTGTACATCCGCTGGAAGGGGCCCTCCTTTGACGTGCAGGTGGGACTACACGAGCTGCTGGGCCATGGCAGCGGCAAGCTCTTTGTGCAGGTGAGAACGCGCCCGCAGCTTCCCTCCTCCATGATCAACCCCACCCAGGGTGAAGCCGCAGCATCTTTGCCCTCACCGGCTTCGGATTAGGTGGGAGAAATGGCCCCTAAAGGAGGGAAGTTCCTATCTCATCCTCCCCCAGGATGTCCCAGGAGCCCCAAGGGCATGGGGCCTGCAGGACAGTCCAGCTGAGGTCCCCTGCGCAGAAGGGGTGGCTTGGCTCAGGCCCGGGAAGCCTGCCCTGGAGGTGTGACTCAGCTGCAGGGTCAGGGAGGCTGTGAGGGCAGTCTCTGCAGCTCCCAGTCCTGAGGCTGCAGCATGGTCTGTCTTGGGACTACTATGCCCTGGAACCCGTACCTTTCCAGATATTAACGAGGAGTGAGTCACTTCTCACGAGAGCAGCGCCTTCCCTGCCAGCCAATCAGAGTGGCCGGAGCCCCTGTGATGCCCCCACTCAGGGGATACAAAGACGACAGGCAGCCTTTGTGCCAGATGGGATGGCCAGAGGCGGGCACAGCCCGGGCATCAGAGAGAGCGGGGTTCTGTTTGGGTCTGCTCCCTGTGAGGTGGGGCTCCTCACTGAGTCCGGAGGGGCTGGAGGTCAGGACCATTCAGAGAGCAGCTCATGGGGCGGCGGCTTGGCCCTGAGCCTTGTCCAAGCTTTGAAGTCACGGGGAAGTGGGGACAAATGTGGCCACTCTGTGTCCTTCCGCAAGTCAGTCCTCCTTACTGAGCCTCGGTTGGGCCATCTGTAAAACAGGGACCCTGGCTCCTACCATATGGGCCATCCTGAGGAATAAAAGCAAAGCCCTAGGGCTGCCGACACAGTAGATCCTTTGGAAGTGGGTTTACTGTCAAGAGATAGTGTGCGTGGAGGTTATGTGCTCGATTCCACGCTGGGGCTCATAGTCTCAGCCTCGTTTCCTCCTCTGTGAAGTGGGGCAATAGAACCTTCCGGGGGTTGGGGGTGTGAGGAATAAGTGGGTGGTGCGTAAGACACTTGGCACATGGAGTGGATAGTGAGGCCGATGCTTATTGGAGGTAGAGAGTCGCAGGCTGTGGCCTCTGCCCGCATGGGGAGAGGGCGTGGGAAGCGCGTAGGGGAGCAGCAGCCAAGCTTTCTAGCCCATCCACTGGCACATATCTGGGGTCCCAGGTCTGGGTTTTGATGTGGCTTGAGGGTGGGAGGAGGGCAGCGAGGGACACAGGACTCTGATTTGGAGGCGGCAGCACGTGGATGGTGCTGGAATCCCCAGGCTGAGGTGCTGGGGTGAGGCAGTGACACCTTTCCCTCACTTGCCCCGTGTCCTGATGCTTCTGCAGGACGAGAAAGGAGCATTTAACTTTGACCAGGAGACCGTGATCAATCCAGAGACAGGAGAGCAGGTGAGGGCGGCCTCGGCAGAACCCCCGTGGTGCTGGGGGGCTGGGCTTGGCTGGGGTGGCAGCTGTTCCTAAGCCTACTTCCTGGGCCTCCCCTCCCAGATTCAGAGCTGGTACCGGAGCGGGGAGACCTGGGACAGCAAGTTCAGCACCATCGCCTCTAGCTACGAAGAATGCCGGGCTGAAAGTGTGGGCCTCTACCTTTGCCTCAACCCCCAAGTGCTGGAGTATGGGCAACAGGCTTGGGGGGCGGGCCTCCCTTGTGGACGGAGGGTGTACTGGCGGGGGTCCGCACCCACGCAGCCTCTGACTGCCCCTGCCTCCTTCCTGTCCCTCCGCCAGGATCTTCGGCTTCAAGGGGGCTGACGCAGAAGACGTGATCTACGTAAACTGGCTCAACATGGTTCGGGCTGGGCTGCTTGCTCTGGAGTTCTATACCCCAGAGACCTCCAGCTGGAGACAGGTAGGGGCCAGCAGGGAGCTGGGGGTTCGGAGGAGGCCTGCAGTGGGGTCTGAGGTCAGGATTCTGGGTATGGGGGTGGGACAACCATATCTACCAAAGAGGCACATGAACTGGGTTTAATCCCAGACTCCATTCCTTATGGGGGTAAGTCACACCGTTGTGAGCCTCAGTGTCCTTGTCTGTGCAATGGGGGTAATAATCTCCCTGCCCACCTCTGAGGGCGAAACCAGACCAGCTGATTTTACCTCGACCGCTCATAGCTGGCTTGCGACAGACTTCCTCTGTGCCACACACAGTTCTAAGCACGTTACCTGAATTAACTCTTTGTTCCCCATGTCAGCCCTAGGACATGGTGCTATTATTACTCTCATTTTAGAGATAAGGAAATTGAGGCACAGAGACATTAAGTAACTTGCTGGTAAGTAGCAAAGCCAGGATTCAAATCCAAGTAGTCCGCTTCCAGAGCGGTTAGCTGAGGCCGCTCACTTATGAGATGGGAAATAGGGTTCACAATAGGAGTGTTCTTCAAAGTCACACAAGTACGTTTTGATAAACTTACGTCATCAGTCTTATGTCAGTCTTGTGTTTTAGAGTCAGGAAACTTAGGTCTGAGTCCTTGATCTCTCTTAACAGCTGTGTGACCCTGAGCAAGTCACTTTACCTCTCTGGGGCTATGGTTTGTCATCTGTACTGGGGTTCATGATGCCCGTTTGGTCCCACTGTTGAGTGCAAACAAGACTGTAGAGGAGAGAGTGCTTGGGGACCTGGACTGTGGGGGACCCCTGTGGGTATCTGGTATCATCTGGGGGGTGTTCGGGAGCAGCGAAGGGCACGGTGGTTGGCAAGGGGGAGCACAGGGCTCTGGGACCTGCCTGGAAATGGCCTTCCTGTTTTCCAGGGCAGCCTGCCTTCCCTCATGAGCAGAGAGGGGAGGAAATATGTAAGGGAAGATGAGTAGAGCAGAAAAAGACCCACAGGGTAAGGGAGAATGAAGTAGTAAGAATAACCGACAATTAATTAATGAGCACATACTGTACATGAGGCTTTGGAGCAGACTTTTGATAGGCCTTATCAGCATGTAAATGACTCCTTTCTTCTTGGTTCTGGCAGGCCCACATGCAGGCCCGGTTTGTGATCCTGAGAGTCCTGCTGGAGGCTGGCGAGGGACTCGTTACTGTCACTCCCACCACAGGGGCTGATGGGCGCCCAGATGCCCGGGTCCGCCTGGACCGTGACAAGATCCGGCCTGTGGGCAAGCCCGCCCTGGAGCGGTTCCTGAGGAAACTTCAGGTAAGCGGAGCCCTTTTGCCCTCCAGCCTCACCCTGTCTCCCCACCCTCTAGCACTGCCGCGGAGCCTTCTGATCATCAGCTCATTCATTCATTCATTCATTCATTCTTTCATCGGACAAGCGTGTATAAAGAGTGTTATCATGCGGGGCACTGAGCATAAGCCGTGAGCAGTTTCTTATGTTGTAGTGAACATATAAACAATAAGTGAATGAGGTGATTTCAAATCATGACAAGAGCTGTGAAGACAATAAAACTTGGTGATATGATAACAAGTGTAATTGGAGGGGAAAAGAATGCAGAGCCTCCTTAAGCCTGGGTGGTCAGGGAAGGCTTCTTGGAGGAGATGGCGTTTAAGCTGCAATTTGAGTGCCAGGCAGGAACCAGCTATGAGAAGGTCCGAGAGCAGAAGAAACAAATGCTCAAAGTCTGGAATGAGCTTTGTGGGTTGAGGGACAGAAGGAGGCCTGGAGCTTAGTAGGTGAAGGACAGTGGTCGCATGGCCCTGGCTTCCCTCCCATTAGGAACCTTTGGGGGTTCTGATGTCAGTATTAGCCAGCCATATAATTAGGGCAACCTGCTCTGCCTTGCTGGGCCCCACTTATCTGTTAAGTGGGATACATCCCCTGCTTCACCTGGCAGGAAGCAAATGACACAACATACTGAGCAAGGAGAATGTTCTGGATCCAAGTCAGTAGGACATTAGATGTGGTCCGTGGGCTAGCAGCATCCACATCACCCAGCAGCAACCTACAAATGCAGATTCCTGCAACCAGCCCAGACCTGATTCAGAAACTGTGAGAGCATGACTCAGGAAGCTGCATGTGTAGCTGCCTGCCAAGTGAGTCTGACATTCAGCAAAGTTTGAGAACCACTCAAGACCCACTCTTTACTGTGCAGGACCTTCCTTTGGAGCTGGGTCCTGCCGGCTTTTCTTTTCCTTTTTTTTAGAAGATTTTATTTATTTATTTGACAGAAAGAGACAAACCAAGACCAGGAACACAAGAAGGGGGAGTGGGAGAGGGAGAAGCAGGCTTCCCGCTAAGCAGGGAACAGGATGTGGGGCTCGATCCCATGACCCTGGAATCATGACCTGAGCCAAAGGCAGACGCTTAATGACTGAGCCAATCAGGTACCCCTTGCTGGCTTTTTCAACTGATAGAAGGCCTAATCTTCAATTCTGCAAGGAGTTCCATGATTATACTCACATCTGTTTCCAGGAAGGATTTAAGGCATTTTTTGAAAAAAGATTTTATTTATTTATTTGACAGAGATCACAAGTAGGCAGAGAGCAGGCAGAGGCAGAGGGGAAGTAGACTCCCTGCTGAGGAGAGAGCCTGATGTGGGGCTCGATCCCAGGACCCTGGGATCATGACCTAAGCTGAGGGCCGAGGCCTTAACCCATTGAGCCACCCAGGTGCTCCAGATTTAAGGCATTTTTTAATGAAAGATATATGTTTGGCCATTAAAGTAAAAGAAAATTAGAAATTAAAAATTAGGGGTGCCTGGGTGGCTCAGTTAGTTAAGCATCTATCTTTGGCCCAAGTCATGATCCAGGGTCCTGGGACCGAGCCCTCCATTGGGGTCCCTGCTTGGCAGGGAGCCTGCTTCTCCCTTTCCCGCTCCCCCTGCTTGTGCTTACTCATGCTCTCTCTCTCTCTCTCTGTCAAATAAATAAATAAAATCTTTAATAAAAGAAAATCAGGCACCTGGTACCTCAGTCGGTTAAGTGTCTGTCTCTGGCGTGGGTCATGGTCCCAGAGTCCTGGGATCGAATCCTGTATCGGGCTCCCTGCTCAGTAGGTAGTCTGCTTCTCCATCACTCTCTGCCATTCTCCCCAACTCATGTGCTCTCTCTTTGGCTCTGCTCTCTCTTAGATAAATAAAATCTTAAAAAAAAAAAAAAATCAGTAGCTGCAGGGGTGCCTGGGTGGCTCAGTCAGTTAAGTATCCAACTCTTGATTTCAGCTCAAGGTGTGAACTCATGGTCCTGGGCTCGAGCCCCACACTGGGCTCTGCAAAGAGCATGGAGTGGGCTGGGGATTCTCTCCCTCTCCCTTTCCCTTTGCTCCTCCCCCTGCTCGCACTCTATCTCTCAAATAAATAAATAAAATCTTAAACAAAATCAGTAGACACAAAATGCAATATGGGTCTTAGATCTGGAATACAAAAAGGTCATTAATGGGACAACTAATGAAATCTAAAAAAGCCTAGAGTTTAGTTGATAGTGATGCACCAGTTTTGTACAGTGTTAACAACAGGAGAAGCTAGCCGAGGGGCATATACAAACTCTCTGTCCTGCCTCCTGTTGGCATCAAGGTTACTAGCTCTCTGGTTTAAGCTGGTAGGATCCGATCTATCAGCTTCATGAGTGTGTCTCCACTACCTTCTGTGTGCTCCATCCTCTTGGGAAGAGAGGAAGGCAAGATGTTCTCTTTAACTGTCCCCCTGGAGGATCCCCCAACAACCCTCTGGAGAATCCTTGTAACCCTGGCTCTGCGCTGGGAGGCTTAGCTGGAGTGAGCCCTAGGGGGAGTCCTACTTCACCACCTGCCAAGCAGCCCAAGTAAGGATCAGACCCACAAAATGTCAGATATTTGGAAGAGAACCAAATGGAACTCCCAGAAATAAACTGCAACACCACTGAAACTAAAAATAGGTTAGACAGGTTTGAGATCCAGCTAAAAATAAAAGAAAGTATATGGCATGTAGCACAGAGACCAAGTTAAAAAATTTAAGAGAGATTAAGGGTCGTGGGGACCAGTGCAGAAAAGTCTAGGGTGTGTAAACGGATCCCCAAGAGGAAAGGAGAGCGAGAAGGTGGGAGGAGGCATTAAATAAATACAAATTAAAAATACAATGAAATAAACAAATCTTAATAATAAAAAAAAAAAAGTAAAGCGGGAGGGGGAAAACAGAATTCCCACTGAGTGCAGAGCCTTGAGGCGCAATTCTGTGACCCCCGAGATCCTGACCTGAGTGAAAACCAAAAATCAGAGGCTCAACTGACTTGAGCCACCCAGGTGCCCCAGTAAGAATTTTCTTAACTGATAAAGAATGTCTCAGAAAATGAAAATACAGTAACTGTCCTCTGTCCAAACACTGGAATATTCCCTTTAAAATCAGAAAAGACAGGGGCGCCTGGGAGGCTCAGTGGGTTAAAGCCTCTGCTTTTGGCTCAGGTCATGATCTCACGGTCCTGGGATCAGGTCCCGCATCAGGCTCTCTGCTCAGTGGGGAGCCTGCTTCCCCTTTTCTCTGCCTGCCTCTCTGCCTACTTGTGATCTCTGTCTGTCAAATCAATAAATAAAATCTTAAAAAATAATAATAATAATTAATTAAATAAAATCATAAAAAGATACCAAAATGTTCCCTAGTTCCACTTCTGATCAACAGCTCGCCGAAGGGCTTAGCTTTTGGAAGGAAACAAGACCGAATTGTGAAGTTTAGGCATTAGAAAGGAAGAACTAAGACTCTACGTTGCAGATTATGTGGCTAAGCGAGTCAAAAGAATATACAAACAAGTCAATGAAATCAGCGAGTTTCACAAGGTTGAATAAAGTCCTAAAGCGGGAGTGTTTGGATGGCTCAGTGGGTTAAGCATCTGCCTTCAGCTCAGGTCATGATCCCAGGGTCCTGGGATGGAGCCCCACTGAACACCACTGCTTCTCCCTCTCCCTTTGCCCCTCCCCCCGCTCAAATGCTCTCTCTCACTCACTCTGTTCTCTCTCTCAAATAAATAAAATCTTTAAAAAAAGAAAAGAAGCTGAAAAAAAATAAAAAAAGACAAAGAAACCCAAGTCCCAAGAGGGCTTTTCTGGAACTTGACAAGCTAATGTAAAATTTAGACAGAAGCATAAAGGATCACCAGTAAGAGCCAAGACACTTCTGAAGCAAAATAGGTTGGGAGACTCGTTCTACCAGATACCAGAATTTATCCTAAGATAATTAAGTTCCGTGTGGCCCTGGGGCAGAAATAGACAAATTGACCAGTGGAACAGAGCCAAGGAGCAGCAGTGACTGGGGTATATAATGGAAGGGACATTGCAGACCAGTAGAGAAGGGAGGGACCGTTCGCAAGTTGTGCTCAGACAACCCGTTATCCTCATGGAGAGACAGACTGGATTTCTACCTTCTACCATACACAAAGACAATCCTAGGAGCTTAACAGTTTATATAGAAAAGGCAAAGTTTTTGAGAAGAGTATCTTTAGGACCTCAGAGTAAAGGAAAATTTCTCAAAGCACAAGAAACACTAGCCATCAAAGAAAAGATCAGACCCTTTAACTACATGAAAAATAGCTTTTTGGGGGGTGCCTAGCTGGCTCAGTCCGTGGAGCATGTGGCTCGATCTCAGGGTTGTAAGTTTGAGCTCCATGTTGGGTGTAGGCTTTAAAAATAAAGCCTTTTAAAAATAAATAAATGTATAAATAAAATTAAAAATACAAACGATGGTAGCTTTTATTCATCAAAAGTTACCATAAAGAATGTGAGAAGACAAGTCTTAAACGCGGATAGGATATTTACTACATAATGTGTGAACAAAAGGTTAGTATTTAAATATATAAAGAACTTTTAAAAAAAAAGGTCAGGAAGAAAAGACAACCGTGCAGAAAAGTAAACAAAACTCATGACCCAAAGAGGAAAATGAAAAAAGCATCAACTTCTGGGAAGATGTTCAACCTCTTGAACGATCAGGAAAGCACAGCTGAAACCACGTGAGCCTGATTCCCACCAGCTTGGCAAACACGGAAAGTGCCAGCACTCGCCTGGCATCCAGAGCAGTGAGGACCGCCAGCCGCTGCCTCCAGGAGCATCAGCTTGTGCAGCACCTCGGGAGAGCGACGTGGGCGCGTGGGCTTGTCTAAGGTGGAGCGTCCACCTGGCCTGTAGACCACGGCTTCTCCCGGAGAAACCCGCATCTGTCCCTTCCATCCGTCAGGAGGCGCCCAGGGTGTCCGTGGCACAACTGAGTGGCGCATAGCAGAAGCGGCCCCTGTCCTGGGAAGGGGTTCGCCTTTGGGGTGTTTGCAAGTACAACTCGATCTTGGGCCTCAGGGATCATGACCTGAGCCGAAGGCAGAGACTCAACCGACTGAGCCCTCCAGGCGTCCCAAGCTTGCAACTCTTGATGTCAGGGTTGTGAGTTCAAGCCCCACATTGGGCATGGAGCCTACTAAAATTTAAAAAGATTTTTTTTAATTTACAAAAAGGAGGGAACTAATTCTTAAGCTGGGTGCTAGTTATATGGGTGTCTTTTTTTTTTTTTTTCAATAACCTAAGTATTCTTTACAACCTACATATTATAACCTACTATATATATACTACATATTTTGTACGTGTGAAAAAAAAAATTTTTTTTAAAGAGCATGATGGTAATGCTTTCTCTGTCTCCAGTTCAAATGAGAAATTCAAATGAGAAACACTAGCTTCACTTTCCTAGGTCCTTACCAGGAGCTAAGCCCTTGATCTGTATTTCTCCCCTAATAAGCACAATTATATGGAGAGAGCAGGTATTGTCCGAGGTGGACCCAAGCGGCTGGGGCCCCTGGCAAAGCCCCCTGGATGCGGGGAGAGTTGCCCTTCGTAGGCACTAATTCCTTCTGCCTTCCTGCAGGTATTGAAGTCCACAGGAGATGTGGCTGGAGGCCGGGCCCTGTATGAGGGGTATGCAGCTGTCACTGATGCACCCCCTGAGTGCTTCCTCACCCTCAGGGACACAGTCCTGCTCCGTAAGGAATCTCGGAAGCTCATCGTGCAGCCCAACACTCGCCTTGAAGGTAATAGGACCCCCGAGCTCCCTTTGATGGGCAAAGGAGGCTTGGAACCCATCCCAGGGCTCAGGAAAGGCTACCTGGGGTGACTTCTGCCTCTCTCCCTCCCTGCCCAAGGCCTCCCCATGCCCAAACCTAGGGCCCAAACCTTAGCATCTGTTACCACCAGCCCCCCAACACAGGGCCGTGCTGTTTATAAGACAGCAACCGGAGTTTTGCAGGCCAAGTGGAAGAGACCGACCCCAGGCGCATGGGGAGGCCAGGCATAGTCCTGGAGGATGAGGCCTGTCGGTGTGTGGAGTTGAGGTGAGGGGCAGGCAGGAGGTGGAGCCCAGCAGGCTGGTGGAACTCAGGGGACAGTGTGACTCTCTAGAGCCCAAGAGAGAGATGAGCAGCCCCATGCGCCCCCTTCTCAAGTGATGAGTCTGTTTCCAAAGCCTTGACCCTGGCCAGGCTGCACTTGGACCTGTTGTCTTAGAAGCCCCCTGCTGCATTCACTTTCCTCTCTCTTGATCCGTCTTCCTGACACCTGTCACTGAGGCACCTCAGCCGAGGTGGTACAGGTAGCGTTAGAGCTGTGCTGTGACCTTGTCTTTGTCCATAAAGCCTGTGTGCTGATGTGCGGGTGTGAGGCTGCAACCAACCCGAATGAGGTCCTTCCTTCAAGCTCTTACTGCTCTCTGTGGCTTCACTCTCTGAATCCTCACCATGGGGGCACCTGGCTGGCTCAGTCAGTAGAGCATGTGACGCTTGATCTTGGGGTCCTGCGTTCGAACCCTACTTTTTTTTTTTTTGACAGAGACCACAAGTAGGCAGAGAGGCATGCAGAGAGAGGGGGAAGCAGGCACCCTGCTGAGCAGAGATCCCGATGTGGGACTCGATCCTAGGACCCTGAGACCATGAGCTGAGCTGAAGGAAGAGGCTTAACCCATTGAGCCACTCAGGTGGCCCGGTCTTGTTTTTTTTTTTTATCTGTAAGAGATACATAACAAAATATTTGCAGAAGATGACATATTATGATGTCAGTTATTTGCTTCAGAATACGATGGAGAAATATATGGGATAAAAGGGAGCTGGCTGTGAATTGCTAAAGGTGGGAGATGAGCGCTCCCGGGCTCATCTCCCACCATTGACATAAAGCTCACTTACAAAAATAAAATAAAACAAATTCTCACCATAACCCAATGAGATAGTTACAGTTTACATTTTACAGTTAAGAAAACTGAGGCCCAGAGACAAAAATCTCTCGAGGCTTATGGCTCTTTACTGGAGGAACTTAGAGTTAAATTAAGAATGCTTCTCGCAGGGCACCTGGGTGGCTCAGTGGGTTGAAGCCTCTGCCTTCAGCTCGGGTCATGATCCCAGGACCCTGGGATCGAGCCACTCAGGGGAGCCTGCTTCCACCCTCTCTGCCTGCCTTTCTGCCTACTTGTGATCTCTGTCTGTCAAATTAAAAAAAAAAAACAACAAACAAAACAAAACCTTAAAAAAAAAAAGAATGCTTCTCGCTCCCATAGTCACGGGCAGTTGTGAAGGTTAAGAGAAATAGTTAACCTCCTACTAGCAAGGAAAACACATTTGCGAGGCTTATTTCTGACTCTTTGTGCTACACTCCAGAGGTCCCAGGGGATTGGTCCTGACCCCTGGCAGGACTCAGGGACCCCTCTTCCTGGCTCACTTCCCTCCAGGTTCATGTCTTTCCATTTTCCAAGCCCCTGAGCTTGGCCCGCTCCCACAGCCTTTGCACTCACTGTCTCCTCCGCTGGGCACAGTCCTCCCCCAGTCTTTGGTTTGTCCTTCCTGTCATTTTGGCCTCTCTTAAATGACACCTCCTGGGAGAGGCTGTCCCTGACCCCTTCTCCTAAAGCAATCCCTTGATGCACCGTCACTCTGCTGTTTTCCCGTCTGCTTTGCTTCCACATTAGCGGGAACAGCACATCCCCAGCAAGTAGCTAGCATAGGGCCTGGCACACACAAGCTGCTCAGTGCATTTCAAATGAGGAAATGGACAAATCATGCTGGGCACATAGTAAGTGCTCATTAAAACATCATCGCTTTGATTGTCCCGGCCCTGTTGTGGGCCCTTGCGGATGGACACATGAATCAGACCCAGGCCCTTGCCTCAAGTAGTCCATAGTCCATTAGGAATAAGACCTGGAGAGAAATGATTACACCCAGGGCGTGTTGGTAAGCATCCAAGAGGCCCAAACAGTGGTCTGAACACTTAGAGAAGATCCCATTCACCTTTGAGGGAATCAGGGAAGGTTCTGATGAGGAAGTGGTTAAACTAAGCCTGTAGAGCAGGTAGGGTTTTCAGAGGTATGAGGATGATGATGGTGATGATGACAAGGAATTTTGAGGACGTCTGTGTGCTTGTCACTGGGTAAAACTTTGTATGGATGAACTCATCGACCCCAGGAGGAAGTTACTGCCCCCATATTTCAGTTGGAAACTGAGACACTGAGCGGCCATGCATTTGCCAGGATTTGAACGTGTGCTGTCTGAACCCAAAAGCTGTGCTCTTAGCCACGTATACCCCACAGGGCCACGGAGCACAGCAGGGCCTGTGAGTGGGTGGAGTAGTGGAACCATGTTGGAGGGAAATGCTTCCTATGAGCGTTCAGGCGACCTTTGGAACAGCCCATGAGTTCAGTGGGTACCCTTTTGGCTCTGCTGGGTGCTCAAGAGAATGGTGCTACTGGTAGCTAGTGCTCGAGCGTTCATCAAGGCATTACTGTGCCCCATCACGGTAGCTTCTTGAGAGAGGACATATTGTGTTCACCCCTACTTTACAGATGAGGAAAGTGAGGCTTAGTGAGGTTGTGAAACTTGCCCAAAGTCCCACAGTAGACAGAGAGAAAACAATTGTTGGACTGTAAGCTCCCGGAGGCCAAGGACCGTCTGTCTAACCTAATATGACACCAGAGTATATACTTATTCAGTGAATGAATGAGCGAATGAATGTAACAATTCATTGCATACTCCCCCTTTAATGCTTCCTTCTTCATAGGGTTATTGCAAGGATTAAATAAGATAATAAAACACTGAGCACATTTTGGCACAGGGTAAGAGGTCAGGAAAAACCACCTGCTCCTATGGTTATGATTGTGATTATCTGCTTCCTATTAAGACCTTTTCCTGCTGCTTTTTCTCCGTCTCTGCAGGTTCAGAAGTGCAGCTTCTTGAGTACGAGGCCTCGGCTGCTGGCCTCATCCGATCCTTCTCTGAGCGCTTCCCAGAGGATGGGCCTGAATTGGAGGAGGTCCTCATCCAGCTGGCCACAGCCGATGCCCGCTTCTGGAGGTTCCCCAGTGAGAACCCATCTGGCCAGGCTTGAGACAGATTTATGCAGCAACTGCCCCAACTCCATCAAATCAGGGCCACAAGTAGCCCCCCCTTTCCTGGGTGTGCTGGGGAGGAGCTGGAGCTTGGACCTTGGTGCTACCTCAGCCGAGGGTGGTGACACTAGCTCCTTCCGTTTGTCGGCACTTTCCAGTGTCCCGAGCGCTTCTCCTGCGTTACTTCATTTGATCTGCACTGCCCTTGGTAGAGTAGGCAAGGCCCACCCAGCTCCTTGCCCTGCTTCCCAGATGAGGGAATGGAAGTTCTGAGAAGCGACCTGTCTAGATGCTACAGGACTCAAAATGCCTCCCAATCCAGTGCTCTTCATGTGTTGCTTTTATAACCAGAAAATAAACACAAGAAACAACGACCATCTTTGCGATTTGTGTGAATCCTTGCCTCACTTCTCTTTTGCTCCCAGCAGGGTAGAGGGATCAAAGCCTGGGGAAGGTCAGTTTTAGGGTCCCTCTACAACAGGATTTTGATATCGCCTCTAAAGGATGAGACACAGGCACAAGGAGGAACGTGGCACTATTTTTACAGTCCTCCTTTGTGGCATATCCTGTATTTAAAAATATTCCAGGAACCCTGACACCGGAAACTCTCCATTTCAGTCCATCCTAGGATTTAATCTCTCAACCCTGTGCTTTGTTTCTCTGAACCCAGACCTGTAGAATAAGATGGGAAGAAAGATCATACCCCTTTACAGCCGGGTTAGCCGTGAGGATAAAGGGGTGTGGGATTAGTTTCACTTCTCAGGGACACTAGAAGGGCTGCTCTCCAGGCGAGAGGGTCCTGCCAATAATCCAGAGATCGCAGGGCCCAGCGGTTCCAGCTGGGAAGGAGCAGAGAGAAACCATACGATCTGGGATGAGGGATTGCGCCTCAGCCGGCTCAACCAGCTAAGAGGCCGGCATTCCCCGCCTGCCTGGTGGCCTCTCAGACCTGGGCAGGAAAGCCGAGCGCCCGGAACCTTTGAACGTGCTCCTCCCAGCGCACTTCCCAGAGCCCGGGCGCTTTTGGGCGTTGCGCGGCGGCTGGCCGGAGCCGGTTACCAAGGCGACGCCTGCAAAGATGGCTGCTGCGTCTTCGTCGGATTCCGACAGCGGCCGAGCTGAGAGGTGAAGGCCGGGGTCCTCGAGGCCGCCTTTCCTACAGATGTAAAGAGGGGAGCTTGGACCCCGGGATCTGGGCTCCTTCGCTTCTCGAAAAGCGCTGGCAGCCCTTGAAGGGATCTTAGGGAACCAATAGGGAAACTGAGCCCCGAGGAGTGAATGAATGTGCTTGTGTGAGTGACTCGAGGTCACTCAGTGAGTCTCTGGAGGAGCCTGGACTTGGCCCCAGGCGTCTGTACCCCCATTTCAGAGCCCCCTGCACACCTCACGCTCAGAGACTAGATCCCGCAAAGTGTTTTTTCCCCTCCCTTGGGACTCAGTCGCCACCTCTTTCCCCTCCTGTCGCAGCAACGAGGCAAGTTCGAAATGGCTGGACGCACACTACGACCCCATGGCCAACATCCATACCTTTTCCGCCTGCTTGGGTGAGTCTCTGCGACCAGGAGATGGAGCGGAATAACGGCTCTGTAGCGAAGTCTCAGGGATTGGGAAACTTTGGCTTATGGCCCTTTTGTGTTTTCCAGCGCTGGCAGATTTGCACGGGGATGGGGAGTACAAGGTAAGCACCTGACCCCGGGAAGAAAGAGAAGGGGGGGCGTGGGGGAGCGTGAGAACTGACATTTCCTGATGGCTCCAGAAGAGTTCAGCATAATCTGGAACCCAAGTGTACACTGAAAAAGTACATTTAGTGTGCAGTGTTATTTTTATGTGGATAGTCCAGAGAACCTGTTGATTCCATAGTAGACAGCACAAAGGAAAGCAGAACAAAATGCCGTTGGGGATTCTACTAAGACAAAGCCTCTTAATCTCGTTGACTTGTAATTCTTTGCTGGAAGGGCACATCCCTTGGTTGGGGGTGTGGCATTGGAATCTGGAGAGAAAGGAGAAGAGAGGAAAGTGGGAGTTTTATGTTTATTGAAAGAGCATAGATTTTAGGATTAGCCATGAGCTGATAATTGTTGAAGCTGAAAGCTGGGTATTTGGAGGTTCACTTACATGAGTCTCTCTGCTTTTGTATTTGTCTGAATCCTTCCATAATAAAAAGGTCAAATTTTAAGTTTAATTTAAAACATAAAGATAAGGGCGCCTGGGTGGCTCAGTGGGTTAAGCCTCTGCCTTCAGCTCAGGTCATGATCCCGGGGTCCTGGGATCGAGTCCCGCATGGGGCTCTCTGCTCAGCAGGGAGTCTGCCTCCCCCTCTCTCTCTGCCTGCCTCTCTGCCTACCTGTGATCTCTGTCAAATAAATAAATGAAATCTTTAAATATAAAAAAAAAGATAAATGAAATGTTAATTACTTTAAAAATTAAAGGTACAGGTTTTTTTGTTTTTTTTGGTTTTTTTAAGATTGTGAAATATTTGGGGCATAAAGAAAGGAAGTTAACCTATTTTAGTATCCCTTCCCGGGCTAGACCCTCTTTGAGCATTTTCCCATACATAGATATTATTTGTTCCCAATTTGTTAATGGGAAAATGGATTCAGAGAGGATAAGTAAACTTAGTGAATTTGTAAAAAGTGGCAGACCTGGGCCTGTCACATTCCCGGTCATGTGTTTATTCCACTGTTGCTCAGTGGTGGGCAGTGAACCCACAGTGGGCATGCTGTTTGGGCTGTAAGAAGATAGCTCTGGAATCACATCCTTCATGGCGAATACAGTAGAATTCGGTGGACTTTTGCCTCCAAATTCCAGTCCATAAAGCATTCTGCAATTTGGCAAGCGTCCAGCGAACCCCAATTTTGTGTCACACGTTGTACAGACACTAAACTAAGAAATGAATCAGTACACTGTCAGGAGGAGATATGACACTGGCTTCAGTTTACCCATGATATTGACTGATTGGTCAATATCAAGATAATAATAGTGACTGATTGCTTGGCACTGGGTGTATAGAGAAATCGCAGCCTCAATAACTAGCATGAAACATAAGCTGCTTTTGTGTAATCACTTTTTTAATGGTTAGTTTGTTGATTCCCAGCATCTGCCTTAGTGCCTGGCACACATTAGGTCCTCAGTAAATATTTGTGGAGTAAACAAGTGGATGCTGAGATCAAAAATATGGAAAGGATGGGAGCAGCAGGGAGAGAATGGTGATCTGTGTGGAGGTGACAGGGGGCAGTGATAAGTGAACTGGGTATTGAAGAATGAGTGAAATGGATGAAGAAGGTATGGAGGGAAGGAGGGGAAAGCATTTCAGTCAGAGGAACAGAACAAGTGGAGGCACAGAGGCTTAGAAGTTTGTAGCATATTTGGAAAGAGTAAATTTGGAGTTGGAAAGTGAAACCAATATAAAATAGTAGTTAAGACCACTGGTTGGGACAAACCTAGAGTCTGGTCCCAGCTCTACCACTTACGTGAGTGACTTTTACCTACCATCTCTGAGCCACAGCTTCCCCATCTGCGAAATGGGGCTAATTACAGCATCTGTCTCATAAATCGTTGAAAGGATTAAATGAAAGGATGCATGGGGTTCCTGGCGTGGCTCCTGGCACACTGAGCATTGTCAGAATCGAGCCATTCTGTGGCAGCCCGCATTCTGGCTGGAGCTTAGCATGGATGGCAAGGTGATGGAAAAGCAGCTGGAAACCAGATCGAAGAGGCCTTGAAAGCCTCACTCGAGAGAATGGGCTTGCGTGGCAGCCACAGTGGCTTGGACGGTGGATTAGAAGGTGGAAAAGAGAGGCCGAGGAGCTGGAGTCTCCTGTCTGTCCACACAGCACATCGTACTCTGCGTGCGTGCTTGTGTTTCCTTGGCTCGGTTCCCATCTGGAAACCAGGCCTCAGAGACCCAGATAGGAGTTTCCAGCACCCCACTGACTTCAGCCACCCTCCACTGTCCAGAATAGTGCCTGGCGTGGAGCAGACTCTGAAGAAATGTTTGCTGAATGAATAATGAAAACATTGTCTGCCACCCCCTCCTCACTAGCACTCACCAGACTCCGTAATTCATTACCTCGTTTGATTTTCACTGCAAGCGTCATGAGGTAGATAGTCCCCTCCTGCGGGTGGGAAGACTGAGGCTCAGTGAGTTGAATCAGCTTTCCCAAGGTCACACGTCTTGTAAGCCTTATTACAAAATCTCCTTGCCCCTGACTTGGTGCACTGGTGTGTGAGTGAATGAGTGTGCACCAGTAAAAAGGCTAAGCCCAAAAACATTTTTAAAATCTAATAAATAAATAAAATAAAATAAAATAAAACAAGTCTAGGGCGCCTGGGTGGCTCAGTGGGTTAAGCCGCTGCCTTCAGCTCAGGTCATGATCTCAGGGTTCTGGGATCGAGTCCCGCATCGGGCTCTCTGCTCAGCGGGGAGCCTGCTTCCTCCTCCCTCTCTCTCTCTGCCTGCCTCTCCATCTACTTGTGATTTCTCTCTGTCAAATAAATAAATAAAATCTTTTTAAAAAAAAATAAATAAAAAATAAAACAAGTCTAAGCCTGAGAAGGGAGTCAGTGGAGGGGTCTTTAGATCTTGAGCCTGGAATAAGCCAGCCTCTTTCTACAGCTGGTGGTGGGGGACCTTGGCCCCGGTGGGCAGCACCCCCGCCTGAAGGTGCTCAAGGGACCCGCAGTGCTGACTGAAAGTCCTCTACCTGCACTGCCAGCTGCGGCCGCCACCTTCCTCATGGAGCAACACGAGCCCCGGACACCCGCTCTAGCACTCGCCTCAGGCCCTTGTGTGTATGTATATAAGAATCTTAGGCCCTACTTCAAGTTCAGCCTGCCCCAGCTGCCTCCAAACCCCCTGGAGCAAGATCTTTGGAACCAGGCCAAGGAGGTAAGTGATGTCAGGGGTGGGAAGAGGAAGGCAAAAAGGCAGCCACTGAGTCCTCATTCCCTGCCTGACTCTGGAGCTCACAGGCTTACCTTTCTTCCTTGCTGTCGCAGGACCGGATTGACCCCTTGACCCTGAAGGAGATGCTGGAAGGCATCCGGTGAGAGCCCACTCACCCCTTCATATGCCTCCCACCCCTCCCGCAGCCCCCAGCCCCTCTCCTTCATCCCCGTGCTCTCCGTCTGACCCCCAGGGTCCTGTTCCTCCGCTAAATCGGCCATGGTTGCCCCTCTCCTTTCAGGGAGAAGGCAGAGGTGCCTTTGTCTGTACAGTCCCTCAGGTAAGGGCCCTGTGGGGGGTCAGGGCTCCCGAGGCTCCGGGGGGAGGGGTGGCTAAGGAGTGGCCTGTGGAGGAAAGTAGCCCAGGCCATGCACCTGCCAGTTCTCTTTGCGTACAGGTTTTTACAGCTGGAGCTGAGTGAAATGGAGGCATTCGTGAGCCAGCACAAGTCCAAGTCCATTAAGCGGCAGGTAACGTCCCTTCTCTTTTGAATTCCCTCTAAAAAAATATGGACAGTTTTTAAAAGACAATGTAACATCAGTGGTAGATTCTGCAACCAAACGCGACTCAGATCGCTCTGCAGTTTCCTTTCCGGCCTGTGGCACACGTATACGGTCACAAAGCTGCGGCGCCTCTCCGTGTCCGGTTGACAGTGGCAGCTTTGAATTGATATATAGTTGCATAACTTTACATCACTTCTCTTGTCTTAAGAGTAAAGGTAATATGTTTTCATTAGCGAATAAAGAGAAGTATAAAGGAGAAGTATAAATGACTATAATCTCACCACCCAGAGGTCTTCGTTCTTACTATTTGGGTACATTTTCTTCATAAATATGCTTTATAATTTGCTTCCCTTGAGTACATAACAGTGTATCTTGAGCATTTAAATAGTCTTTAAGAACTCTATTCTTTTTTTTTTTTTTAAAGATTTTATTTATTTTATTTGACAGAGATCACAAGTAGGCAGAGAGGCAGGCAGAGAGAGAGGAGGAAGCAGGCTCCCTGCTGAGCAGAGAGCCCGATGTGGGGCTGTATCCCAGGACGCTGGGATCATGACCTGAGCCGAAGGCAGAGGCTTTAACCCACTGAGCCACCCAGGCGCCCCAAGAACTCTATTCTTAATGGTCCCTTAATTATTTAATTGATTATTAATTATTCCACTCCTAGTTTATGGAACTATTCATGTATACTAGATAAGAAATGTATCCCTTTTATTCACTTCATGTTTTTCTTAGTTATGATTTTAATGGCTTTATTGGTGAACGTGTTCATGAAAGTCTGGTGGTTACTGACCTAGGGGCTGACCCTCAGTCCAGTTCCAGAGCTGCTCTCTGTGGTTTAGAAAGCCTCATGAGAACCCTCCCCTTCTGTAGAAGCCACTCGAACCAAACGCATGGACCAATGCATGCGTTAGTTTTTGGCAAGCCTTAGACCAACGCTGTTCTCTCCTGCCGACCAGCAGCTTGGATCCACAGTTACCAATATCTTTGAGCACTTACAAAATCATGAAATAAATAAATTATTGCTTAAAAGATGCAGTTTGGGGGAGGGAAGAAATCTTTCCAAGATGTATATGTCATGATTATATAATTGGGCGCTGTTACTACCCACATTTCTATAACCTTTCTCTTTCCACCAGGCATTAGAATGATTCCTCTTTTTTAATCTTAAAGATAATCACACAATGAGCAGTTTTATCTTACAAAAGAGGTATTTTGGTCCCGCTAGATTATTTTCATAGGAGAAATTCCTTAAAAAGGGACCATCCTCTTCTCTTTTGTTTTTCTCCAATCACAATCACAAAAGGAACATGTGCACACTGTAGAAATTCTAGAAGGGCACAATGAAGAATTAAACATCACCTGTGATTTCATTGTCCAGAGATAACCAGTTTTTGTATTTATGAGTTTAGCCTTCCGGCATGGTTTTTTATTCAGATATTTTCTAAACTAGGATTATACTGACATAACGCTTTACCTATTTTTCTCTCTTAGTACATTAGAAATGTTCTGGTTGTCATTGGATCTTCCTTTAAAATGTGATTTTTACTTTTATTTTTTACTTATTTTTTATTTTTTATTTTATTTTATTTTTTTTTTAAAGATTTTATTTATTCATTTGACAGAGAGATCACAAGTAGGCAGAGAGGCAGGCAGAGAGAGAGAGGAGGAAGCAGGCTCCCTGCTGAGCAGAGAGCCCGATGCGGGACTCGATCCCAGGACCCTGAGATCATGACCCGAGCCGAAGGCAGCGGCTCAACCCACTGAGCCACCCAGGCGCCCCTTATTTTTTACTTATTTTTTAAAAAGATTTTATTTATTTGTTTGACAGACAGAGATCACAGGTAGGCAGAGAGGCAGGCCGAGAGAGAGGAGGAAGCAGGCTCCCCGAGGAGCAGAGAGCCCGATGTGGGGCTCGATCCCAGGACCCTGGGATCATGACCTGAGCCGAAGGCAGAGGCTTTAACCCACTGAGCCACCCAGGCGCCCCTAAAATGTGATTTTTAAAGTCACTACATGGTTTTTGATCAAATGGAAATTTGTAATTGACTTAAACAAGCCTCTTTTTTAGAAAATTAGATTTGTTGCAATTAACGCTTTTGCGCGTGAAACGTCCATCCCGTCTCTGGTGCTCTTCCTCCTCCTTTGCCTTCTTTCTTCCCTCCTTTGGTATTCTGGGGGTGTCTGTGGGGACGGCGTTTGGGGATCCCCTGGGTGACTCCTGAAGGCCTCCTGCAGACAGTCATCACCACCATGACCACCTTAAAGAAGAACCTGGCCGACGAAGATGCTGTGTCCTGCCTGGTGCTGGGCACCGAGAACAAGGAGCTCCTGGTACTGGACCCGGAGGCCTTCACCATTTTGACCAAGGTCAGTGTGGGGCCTGGCCCTGGGCACAGCTGAGGCCCAGGCTGCGTTCCCTCCCTCTGTTCCCCCACATCTCCTGCCCGTAGTTCTTGGTAATACATGTTGTAGAAAACATAAAATATAGATAAGCATTAAGAAAAAAATACACGTCCAAGAAAATACCACCACCCACAGAATCTACTATTAAAGTATTGGTATGTCTTTCCAGAAATTTCATATTGCGACACAGATATATAACCTATAAATACATTTTTTTACAAAAATGACTTAGTGGTAGAGGATCGTGTAACCTCTTTTCACATAATGGTAGCCCATCAATGTCTGTCCATATGTATATATAAAACCAAACCAGCCATTTTTTAAAGATTTTTAAAAGAATTTATTTATTTATTTGATAGATAGAGGGTGAGCGAGTGAGAGAGAACAAGCTGGAGGAGGGGCAGAGGGAGAGGGAGAAGCAGGCTCCCTGCTGAGCAGGTAGTGACATGGGGCTCCATCCCAGAGTCCTGGGATCATGACTTGAGCCGAAGGCAGACGCTTAATGACTGAGCCACCTGGGCACCCCCTCCTTTTTTTCTAAAGATTTCTGTGCATCCTCATCTAAATATTTCTTTAGGATACATTCCTAGAAGTGGCAGTGTTTCATCAAAGGGAATAGACTTGAAAGCTTTTGCTGCATGTTGCCGAGTTTCCCTCCAGAAAAACTGAATAAGCTTAAACTGACCCACAGTGACTGAGGAGTTTGGGAATTTGGACAAGGAACCCACTCAGAGGAGTTATTTCAAGGTGAGGAAGGACAGGAGCGCCAGGAAAACTGGAATGTTTGAGCCTCTCCTTTGCAGATGAGCCTACCCAGCGTGCCCGTCTTCCTGGAGGTTTCTGGCCAATTCGATGTGGAGTTCCGGCTCGCCGCCGCCTGCCGCAACGGGAACATCTATATCCTGAGAAGGTAGCTGCATCGTGGTCTCTGGGGCCAGGAGGAGCATCTCAGAACCCCGGTGGTTTTAGGGGCTTTGGAGCTGGTATTCGGGAGTGGAAAAGCTCTTTCCACTGCAGCTCCCCAGCTGGGAACTTGACAGAGAAGGCTGAGCTCATGTGCGTAGGGGGCCATCTGGAGGCTTGTGTGATGGGGACTGGCGAAGTGAGAGACTGGGCAGGGCAGCTATAACACATGAGACGTACCGCCAGAGATGGGAAGAAGTAGAAATAGCCTCCTGTTGCCGTCTGGCTTTATAGGTATGGAACGTGTCTTTATGCACTAGGTTGATATTCCTTACAACATTCGTCTTCCAATTCCAGAAATATCTTTGAGCACCCACTCTGTATTAAGCATTATGTAAGGCATCAGGGATGTATTGATGTATTGTTAAACGGTATAAATGGAGTCCCTGCGTGCTTTGGAGGAAAAATACAAGCTCAGGGGGAAGAAATAGCGGGGCCAGGGTGATCGGTGAGCACCCGTCTGCGGAGATAACGTGGAAGGTTAAGAAGGAGCCACGTGTTCGAAAAGTGGGGAAGAAGTGTTGTAGGCAGAGAAAACTTGAGCAAACGCAGGATGGGAAAGATACTGGTGTGCGCTCCTGAAGCTTGACGGGCAAGGAGGTGCGTGGAGACCAGGTCTGACTCGTGCATGGCCCTGCTAGGACATGCTACGGATTTAGAATTTGAAAACTATTATGGGGTTTTAATCAGAAGAATGACGCGAGCCATTTATATTTTTAAGAGATTGCTCTGCTGGCTGGAGAGTAGATTGGAAGGAGGCCAGAGACCAGAGGGAGGCTCTCAGATGGGATATGATCATCAGACTTGGTGATGAAGAAAGGGGAGCCATAGCCTGTGATTGGTTGGCTGGAATTACCCCTTCTTTCTGGATAAGAGAAACTAAGATTCAGAAGCCAGGAAACCGAAAACAGGGCATTTTACACAGAGCAGACTTCGCATGCATTTCTGATGAGTTGGTGAACTGCCTCCTCTAGCACCTCATCTAGCCTAAGGTCCACTCACGGTAAACTGTTCAAGGCCAGGTTCTCACACAGATCACTGCAATGAAGGCAGCAGGGAGACCGGGAAAGAAAACACACTTTATGTGATCCAAGGTCACACAGGAGCTAAGTGGTAAAGGTGGAAATAATACTACAGTCATCTACTTTGGGGCCAAGGTTCCTTCTGGGATAGTTTGTGAGGCTTAGAAAGAGGAGGGCTGCCAGGGAAGGAGGGAAGGTTCCTCTGGGGCTTGGAGAGTGTGTCTTTATCCCGCAGAGACTCCACACGCCCCAAGTACTGCATCGAGCTGAGTGCCCAGCCTGTGGGGCTCGTCCGGGTACACAAGGTCCTGGTGGTGGGCAGCACCCAAGAGAGCCTGCATGGCTTCACCCACAAGGTGTGGCTTTCCCCACCCCGTCCACGTATGTCTCCCTGGTTCCCCTTCGGCAAGCGCTTCCTTCTGGTGTCCCTGTCCCTGCAACTCCAGCCGCCCCTTCTTTCCACGCCGTGCCCTGAACCCTCCCAAGTGAAGAAGCTCTTCCCTCCCAGGGTAAGAAGCTGTGGACAGTGCAGATGCCAGCAGCCATCCTGACCATGAACCTCCTAGAGCAGCGCTCGCGGGGCCTGCAGGCCGTCATGGCTGGGCTGGCCAATGGAGAAGTCCGCATTTACCATGATAAGGCCCTGCTGAATGTCATCCGCACCCCGGTGAGCTGCTCACTGCTCTTGGCCCTGCTTCCCACCTCTGGGGCTTCTTGGCTGCCTCTCCTGATCCTTCTCCACCTGATGACCTTGACTTTTGATGCATTTTTTTTTAAGGATTTTATTTATTTATTGGAGAGAAAAAAAGCATGAGCATGAGCAGAGGCAGGGGTCAGAGGGAGGCAGGCAGAGGGAGAGGGAGAAGCAGATGCCCCGCTGAGCAGGGAGACTGATATGGAGCTCGATCTCAGGACCCCAAGATGATGGCCTGAGCCAAAGGCAGATGCTTAACCAACAGAGCCACCCAGGTGTCCCTTGATGTATTTCAGAAACATTTGTTGAGCATCTCATAAGCATAACTCACTGTATTCTGGGGATAAAATGATGTCTAAATCCTGCCTTCGGGGAATTTATAATCTGAGGTGACAGCCAACCAGAGACACAGCTAATTCAAATATAAGCAAGACTAAAGCCAAGCAGAGGACTGACAGAGCTCAGGGGACCTGGTGACTGGGGTGGTGGGGGAGCATGGGGTGGAACTCGCAAGTCATTTCCCAGAGCGAGTGACAGTTCTGCTGGGCCTCAAAACAGTTTGGCAAGTGGGTACATGGAGGAAGAAACTTCTAGACCAGAAACAGCATGAGCAAAGGCTGAGAGGTATAAGTATTTTTGATCAAGGAATCCAGGTGGTTTGATGAGTTTGGACCAGAGTTTTTCAAACACTGAGTTGTGACTTATTCGACTCATTTAATGGGTCACAACCAGCAGCAGAAGAAAGAAAGCTCAGAGTATATCACATGTGAACTTGCACATAGATATATATAAAGTGTCCTACGTCACAGTGTCAAGTTTGAAAGCAGCTGGTTTGGACCTCAGGCTGTTGGGAGACGGGGGGGGGGGGGGTTGGGGGGGGGGGGGGGGGGGGTGTTAGGGGGAATGGTAGAGGAGAACAGAAAAGGCAGGTTGGAGTCAGATGCGGAAAGCCTTGGATTGTTCTAACGGGAAGCATAAAAGTCACTGGAAGTTTTCTGGCAGAAAATAGACACGATCACATTTTTGAAAGGCAGCAGTGTGAAGGACAGCCTGGGGAGAAACACTAGGCTGGGGGCCTATTAGAAAGCTGACCCCAGAAGCGCAGTGACGTTTATTCTGGAACCGTGGCTGCGGCAGTGAGGTTGAAAGGCAGTGAGAAATACAAGGCTTATTTGGGAGGCCTCATTGCCCCAGGCCTTACCGGACATCTCTTTATTATCTCATATCTGGGGTCTCCCGGCCTTATCACCCCACTCCAGTCTTGCTCTCCTCTCCAAGCTATCTTCCCCCCCAAACGCTGGTGTCTCCATCCTAGGATGCAGTGACCAGCCTTTGCTTCGGCCGCTACGGGCGGGAAGACAACACCCTCATCATGACTACACGGGGTGAGCGGACTCAGGCCGGGCAGGGGTTTTAGAGTTAGGCGCCAAGGTGATGGGCCAGATCCTGGGAAGGAAGAGGTGGCTGTGACGCCCAGCCAGGCCTGCGTTTGGAAGCAAGGCCTGCAGACACAGTGTCTCCAGCAACCCCCAGTCTCCCCAGAGCCTACACAATGCCAGGAACATCGCAGTCCATAAGTAACTGCTGAATGAATGAATGAAAAGACACTGTTAAGACACACTGTATTACTTCTAGAAGCCCAGAATCTCAGCAGGAAAACAGATGTGGACAGAAATGGCTCTATCTGAGGCAGATTGCTTGGGGAGGACAGGCCGGGAAGGTTGGGTAGAACTAGGAAGGATAGACCTGTTCCTGTGTGTCCATGTCCCCAGGCGGTGGCCTGATCATCAAGATCCTGAAGCGTACGGCAGTGTTTGTGGAAGCAGGAGGTGAGGTGGGCCCCCCACCAGCCCAGGCGATGAAACTCAGTGTGCCCCGAAAGACCCGGCTTTATGTGGATCAGACACTGCGAGAGCGGGAGGCTGGCACCGGTGAGACTCAGACTAGGTCTTTTCTCATCCTTCTTCGTGGCTCTGAAGCAGCAAGAAACAGTGAACCCACCTGGGTGCCCTAAGCCCTGGGAGACGTGGGCAGCCAGGCAGGTCTCTGGAAGCACAGAGAGAGCCTAGGAGGTGCAGCCTGTCTGCAGTACCTCCCTCCAGGTGGACGATGTCGGGGGTGAAGGCTTGCGCCTTATCAATGCGGAGGAGAAAACAGTTGCTTCCAGATGCAGGAATTCTTACGAGAGAGGTAGAACTGGACCAGGGTTCTTCCTTTTCCTATTCAGTTTTTCCCTGCTCTAGCATCATTCTTCCATTCATCCAATACCTGGGATTATGCCCGGCGTCTGCCAGTGCCTTGAAATAGGCTAGGCCCGACCCGAGGAGCTCTGTCCGCCTTGCTAATTTCATGCTGCATGGGAGGTATAGGAGAGGTCTCTGGTGGGGCTCACAGGAGTGAGGGAGTTGGCCTGGGAGCCTGGGAGAGGCTTCAGAGAGAGCTGACGTTGGACTTCACCCTGAAATGATTACAAGTCCACCCACCAGAAAGGGGTGGGTAAGGGCGATTCAGGCACAGGACGCTACCTGGATCCAAGGAGTGTCTGCATGTAGTCCCAGGCGCCGTGCAGGAAGGCGGACCCAAGCAGAAGGTGACCAGAGCAGAGGCTGGCAAGGCAGGTCAGAGCAGACTCCGAGGGGCCTGGAGTGCAGAGCTAAGATATTTGGACGATTCTAGGTAGTGGGGGCGGGGAAGGATGTCAAACAGAAAAATACAGTAACTCAGCCAGCTCTGTCTCATAAAGGGACCTTGCTTATACTTTTAAGGGAGAAATTAGAGGATAAAAGAGCTAGCAGGCTATTACAGCCTAGAGAATCCAAGAGAAGCAGTTGAAACATTTGAGAAATAATTAGGAAGTTCTGTAAGGTAACCAAGTGTAAAATATACCAAAAAATCAGTAATTTGGTCTATACCAACAGTAACCATTCAGAAAATATAATGCAGAGTTTCCATTCACAATAGCAACAAAACCCATAGAAATAAACTTAACAAGAAAATGGCAGTCTAAGAAAGAAAGTTACAAAACTCTCCAGGACATAAAAGACTACCGGAATATTTCAATGATGAGACTTCGCAAGGCTCAGGGTAGCAGGACCTGATGCCTAAAGCTGTTGATTAATAGCTTCTAAAATTAATCTAGGAACATAGCGATGTTACAGGGCAAATCCCAATAGGGTTTACTCTGAGGACTTGACCAGTTAATTTTTTTTTTAATTTTATTTTTATTATTTATTTGACAGAAAGAGATCACAAGTAGGCAGAGAGGCAGGCAGAGAGAGAGACAGGGAAGTAGGCTCCCTGCCGAGCAGAGAGGCCGATGCGGGGCTCGATCCTATGATCATGACCTGAGCTGAAGGCTGAGGCTTAACCTCTGAGCCACCCAGGCACCCCTGACCAGTTGATTTTAAGAGTAAATCTAAGAATTGGCAGGGGGAGGGGGGAGTTAAAGAATGAGGGGACCTGGCCGTCAGGAGAATGATCTGTGAGGCTGTAGGAATCGGCAGTGGTGGGACTACGGGAACTGTCGCCGATCCGGGCCACATCTAGAAAGTCCAAAAACGGACCCTCCTCCAAGTGGAAGGTCCATATATGTTAAAGGTGTTGTTTTAGAGTAGTGGGGAGAGGAGAGACTGTCCAAAAAGTATGATTAGGACAATTTGGTTCTAGAAAAACCAAACAGAACTCTACTTCAAACCAAACACATTGATTCTGGGTAGACTAAAATAAATTATAAAAGCACCAGAGGAGAAAGGAAAGATTAATGGTGGGCTACCGTAAAGACAGAGAACTTCTGAGCGGCAGAAGGCCCTGCACACAAGGAAAGGAGCAGAATCAGCCTGGGAAACGAGCATGCGAAGTCTGGAAGATTCCCAGCGGGAAGAGAGGGAGCGCGGACTCCGGGGCCGGCTTTGAGGGAGAGGCCTCCAGCCTTGGCGAATGACGAGCCTCGAGGGCAGGACCTGGGTGACTTGGTGGGTGGGGGGAGACGAGGTGGGTTTGCACGGTGCTGAGGGTGAGGTGTCGGTGGGACGTCAGGGTTGCTCAGAGGAGGCGGATGGAGGGCGAGACTCGAGAGGACACCAGCCCTTCGGGCAGAATCGCAGGCGCGGTCGGGGAGACCGGGATTGTGCGTGAGGGCAGCGCGGTGGTCGGAAGTCAGGAAGGAGGGAGCCGCGTGTGGCCCACAGCGCCCTGTGTCACCGGGAGGCCAGGCCATGTCATCTCTGTCCTCCCTTTCCCCACGTTCCCTGGCGCGCAGAGGCGGCCTTCCCCTCGCGTGTCTGAGCGGCCGCCCACGCGGGAGACCCCTCTTCCCCACCCCTGCCCCCTCCTACCCTCCTGACCTCTGGCACCAGCCCTTTGTGTCCCTGTCCTCAGCCATGCACCGAGCCTTCCAGACCGACCTCTACCTGCTGCGCCTCCGGGCCGCCCGTGCCTACGTGCAGGCCCTCGAGTCCAGCCTGAACCCCGTGTCCGTGACAGCCCGGGAGCCCCTCAAGCTGCACGCTGTGGTGAGTGAACACCCCGGTGGAGGGGGGGGTCAGGCCACCTCAGGGCTGGAGGGACAGAGGTCAAGGGTGAGTAGGAACCCCTCAGCCCCAGAGCCAATTCAGAGCCCACGAGGCCTTGTGCCTGTGTCTCAGCCCCGAAGGCCCAGAGACCAAGTCTCGATCTTCCTTCAAGCGGGCGCCCTCTCTCCTCTCTGCTGTGCTGCCTCTTCCTCAGTGGCTGCAGAGTGGGCCAGACTCCCCAGTTCCTTTGGCCCATGCTGTGCCTCACACAAGGCCCTAGATTTGGGCCAGGCTTCGCAAGTAGTGGCTTGCGAAGGGACATTAATGGCTACTAAGGGACATTTCTTCCCGGCACTGGAGGAACTCTCGCAGCCAGGCAACGAGGAACAAAGCAGTTTATTCGAGTACTCGCGGGCAGCCTGAGGTGTCGGGACTGACTGGTGCTGGAAGGGGAAGTCCTGAGACTGGCCCAGGCACAGGAGGAGGAGCCCTGCACTCCGACACAAGTGACCGCGAGGTCATCTGGGCTCTGGCCAGGGCTCAGTGGGTCCCGGAGGTGTGCTGCCTGACCCAACCGGGTTTCCGATTTCTCTCTCCCTAAAGGAAGTTGGGGGGAGGGGGAAACAGGCTGCAGAGCAACTGAGGCTAAGAGGGAGGAAAAAGAAGTCATTGTGGCCACCATAGGACGAGAGCAGGCAGTGGGGACAGCCTGGGAAGATGGGCAGGGGCGGTGGTGAGGCCACAGGTGGGAGCTGGGGCTTCCGTCCCCAGGCCAGCTCTGCCTCTGACAACTGAGTGGCCTGCACCAAGCCCTTTCCCCTCTCCGGGCCTTTGCTGGTCCCCGTACAAAGAGGAGCCGGCCTCCTGGGCTTCCGAGGGGCCCTGGATGAAGGGCAGGACCGTGCGTCAGAGCAGGTGGGAAAAGGTGACTCGAGGACACTGGTGAGAAAGCTGGAGCGCAGGGCACGGGGGATCCAGCGCCCAGGGCTGCCGGTTCTAAGGGTTTTCTCCACCCACTCCACCTTCTCCACAGGTTCAGGGCCTGGGCCCCACCTTTAAGCTCACGCTTCACCTGCAGAACACGTCAGCAGCCCGGCCCATCCTGGGGCTGCTGGTCTGCTTCCTGTACAACGAGGTGCTCTATGCTCTGCCCCGGGCCTTCTTCAAGGTACCGGGCCTCACTGAGACACGGAGTGAGAAAGACCGGGCTGGGGCCTGGGGAGGTGCCCGCAGACCCAAACAGATCGGTGGTGAGGGAGCTGCCCGGGCGCTGCAGCCGCAGACCAGGCTGGGGCAAGGCAGAGGCCTCTGGGGGGGGATGCCCAAGACATGCCCTGCAGCTTTTCTTCCCACCTGAGAGAGGTTTCGGGGAGCCACACAGAAGGTTCTGAGAGAACCGCTAGACTCGGGCTCCCAGCTGTGCCTCTCTCGGAAATCTGTTAGTGCTGGGATCCCCGAGCCCGTCCTGCCCTGCAGCCACACCTGCAGTGGGAATGGGAGCTTCTTTCTGCCCCAAGGAGACCTTTTTCCACAGTGAGGGGCCTGCTTTCCCGGCGGGTCCAGATTGGACCCTAAGTTGGGAGGACCAGAACCCAAGAAAGACTTTGGGACTTGGTTGAGAGTCAAGAGGTCTGGGTTTAATCCTGGACATCCATGTGGCCCTGGAGCATCTCCTCCCCTCCCTGAACCCCATGCCCCGTGAATGGGGCTTGCCCTGCCCTGCCCGTGCTGCCCCCCAGATTCAGGCTACAGCGAACGCAGCTTCTGTAGCAGGCGTGAGAGCGCCCTGGAATCTGGCAAACACTGTCCACGCACGAGGGCTGATCTCCTTCCCTCTGTGTCGCCAAACTCAGGTCCCCTTGCTGGTGCCAGGACTCAGCTACCCGCTGGAGACCTTTGTGGAGAGTCTCAGTGACAAGGGCATCTCAGACATCATCAAGGTAAGTGGCCAGTGAGACCGAGGTGGACAAGGCCCCCGGGTGGCGGCCGGGTCAGGGTGGCTATCTGCAGTCTCCCAGTCCCCTTCGACAGCGCCCTGGTCGCCTGTGACGGGGGCCAATGCAGACCAGGCCAGGCTTGGGTTTGCAGGGAGCCGGGAGGACAAGGCGCCTGCCCCTCCTGCCACGGGCACTTGCTCTGTAGGTGCTGGTGCTTCGAGAAGGCCAGAGCGCACCGCTGCTGAGTGCCCATATCAACATGCCCGTGAGCGAGGGACTGGCAGCCGCCTGACCCCTGGACTGGTGCTGAGAGAGCCCTGCGGAATCAGGACCAGGAAGTACAGCTCCTTGCACCGAGCTGGGCGGAGCGAGTGGCCCCAGGCCCATTCCCCAGTGTTGGGGCTACAGTTTCCTTCTCCCATGTGTCTCGTTTCTCCCCACCCTGGCTGCTGGGTGACCTGTAGAAGCAGGCCGGTGAGTCCCCAGGAGGCTCAGCTCCTTCCCCTCAGGAAATCCCAGGCACTTGCCCCCTGGACGCCTGCTGCTCCTCCATCTCCCCGCTTTGCTCCAGAATCACACCCGGGGCTGAAGGAAGATCTCGGAAGTGGTAAAGGCGAGAGGAGGGGCATAGGCCCAGCCTTCTCCTTTGCTGCTTTCCTTAGACACATTGACTCGTGTGTGGCTGCAGGTCGAGGCCAGAATTGGCTACGGCCTGACCTGGGATAATCAGAAGCTTTTTCTTGAGCAAGACTGAGCCCCCTGTTGCTGCCTGGGGTTCTAGAGGCTTGACTGACACCTAGCTCAGATTACAGGCAAATCACGTGCTCTGATCTCTCCTTGTGAGCTGAACAAGGGCCCTCCTCTTTCTGTTCAGGGGGCCCAGGGAGTGGCTGGCTCCCCGCAGGGGGCTTTCCAGAAATTTGGGCTCAACGAAGGTCTCAGGCCTGTGATGCTTCATGACAATACCCACGGGAGGAACTGGGGCAGGAGGGCATAGAGGGCCCGTGCAGAGAGCTAGCGACCCCCGCCGTCCCCACCAGGCTTCTGGAGCCCACACAGCTGCTATCCTGATTCAGATGTTTGTGCCCAGAAAGGGCATCCCAGGAGAAGAAGGCTCAGTTAGAGCAGAGGTGGGGCTAGGGTGCACGGGTGTTTCTGGGGTCCTGGGGAGGTGCATGGGAGGCAGAAGCCCAGAAGAGCACGGGAGGCTCTTCTGTGCCCTGGAGCCCAGATCAGTCATGTAGGTGGGAAGTTCACTGGGCAGTGCGGTAGGGTGAGAGAATGAGCCAGGGAGGCATGGACCGGAGGCGCGGAGTGCGGCTTAACCTTGAAGAAAGGCACATGTTTAGACCACAAGGACCAGAGACGCATAGTCCTGGCCCTTGGGGCCTCCTGGAGCCCTGGCCGGTCTGCCTGGCCCACCTCTCAGCCCTCTGCAAGGCTGGTGCTACAGGGCCACCCCGAGCCACTTGTGGGCCAGGACCCTGCCCCTTGAGGACCTGGATCTTCCTCTCTCTGACCAGGAGCAGCCTCGCATGTGGTAGACATCTCAGGTGTGTGGGAAGGAACCGATCCCTTCCGGGGTGCTTTCCCCACATGTAGAAGGAGGCAGTTAGAGCAGATTTAGCTCTGGCATCCTGGGAGTTGGGCAGCCCCTCCAGAGGAAATAAGTCAATTGCAGAAAGGAGATATTTTACAGGATAACTGTAGAGCTCTGGCCCTTGATACCAAGGGCCCCAACCTAACTGCTGTGCCCAGGCAGTGGCCTCTGTGTCCAGGACACCAGTGAGAGATTGGCGTCCACAGCTCACAGCCCACCCCTAACCCTTCCAAGGAATGCATTCTGGGGCCAGGTTAAGAGAAGCAAGTTGGTTGGGGGGGCAGTGCGTGGGTGGCTCAGTCGGTTGAGCATCTTACTCTTGATCTCAGGGTGGGGAGTTCAGTCCCCGCATTGGGATCCGTGCTGGGTGTGAAGCCTACTTGAAAAAGGGAAAGCATGAGGTCTGGACCAAAGAGAGAGCCCATCCCCCTCCTCTGTGCACAGTCCGGCCGCCCGCAGACATAGATCAGTTGGATTGGAACGGTGAGGGCTCTCTAGATGGAGCCAAGGGCTGGAGCAAGCAGGCGGTTTACCCGGAAATGGAGAGAGAAACGGAGTGTCACGGTCAGTTGGAGGGATTTCAGCTTAACCTGAAGAACTTCCTGAGGGAGCTTAGCAGAGTTGGAAAGACCTGCCCTAGAAGGAAATGAGCCCCTCGTCTCTGGGCCGGGGCTAGCTCTTCGCAGGGTTTGTGAGCCGGGCCACGTGACCGTAGACTCTCTTCTACCCCAATCAAGGGATGACTGTGTGAACTTGGAACAGAAAGTCTGATCTGGATTCTGTTCGTAGCTCTTTCATGATGAGGAAAGTGGAGAAACTTCCAAAGCCCAGCGCCTCTTGAGAGTCTGTGTGATGTGATACGACGTACCCGTGCGAACTGTGTCCCTGTGGACGGGTGGAGCAGCAGGAAACCAGGGCGGTGGTGCCACCCAGGGCCCTCACTAGTCAGAGCTTCTGGAGGCTGTCGACATTGGGGATGAGGGGGGTTGGTATCTTTGTAAAAAGTATTTTTCTAAAAAATAGAACTATGGAGTTAGTTTACAAGAAAATAGCCTCTGCCCATTACCCACGACTGCTCCCTTGCTACAGTCATTTTCAGTTCTCTTAGCTTTTTTTTTTTTTTTTTTTTTTCAGTAATTTCTCTGAGTTCAACGTGAGGCTTGAATTCACGACTCCAAGATCGAGTCATGTGCTCCACTGACTGAGCCAGCCAGGCACCCCATTAGCTATTTATTTTAAAAAATATGCTTCAGTGGGGCGCCTGGGTGGCTCAGTGGGTTAAAGCCTCTGCCTTCGGCTCAGGTCATGATCCCAGAGTCCTGGGATCGAGCCCCCCATCGGGCTCTCTGCTCAGCAGGGAGCCTGCTTCCCCCTCTCTCTGTCTCTGCTGCCTCTCTGCCCACTTGTGATCTCTGTCAAATAAATAAATAAAATCTTCTAAAAATATGCTTCAGGGCACCTGGGTGGCACAGTTGGTTAAGCATCCAGCTCTTGATTTTTGACTCAGGCCACGATCTTAGGGTCGGACAGCGAGCCCTGCCTGTGTCGCACTCCACACTGAGCAAGGAGTCTGCTTAGGATTCTTTCTCTCCCAGGCGCCTGGGTGGATCAGTCGGTTAAGCATCTGCCTTCAGCTTGGGTCATGATTCCAGAGTCCTGGGATCAAGCCCCACATTGGGCTGCCTGCTCAGCAGGGAGTCTGCTTCTCCCTCTCCCTTTGTTCCTCCCCCTGCTTGAGCTCTTTCACTCTCTCTCTCTAGTAAAATCCTTAAAAAAAAAAAAAAGAAAAAGAAAAAGCTCTCTCTCTCCCTCTATTCCTACTCTGCCCCCTGCTCTTATTCTAAGAAAAAAATGAAAAAATACATATATATATATTTGCGTATACTACTCTTGCTTGATTTCTCATTCTAGACACTGTTGGCTCTCTTGTAACAGATGAGCCTTCAGCTCCCTGGTGACAGGACCTTGCTCCCTTCCTGCCCCAATTTTTAGGTAAATTAATACGCACTGTTTCAATTGCTATTTATATTACTATGTGAAAGTTATTCACTGCAGAGTCAAAAATTGGGAGACAATTAGATTACTTTTGAATTTTTCATGGAGTTAACAATAGCCTTTTTTTTTCTTTCCTTTGCTTCGTTTTCTGTATATACCAATTGTTCATTCTTCCCGCATCCAGTCTCACAGTTCTTTCTTTCTGGACACTTTCCTTCATCCTCTGCCTCAGTAAGAACTGTTTGCTCCCGAAAACTGCGGCAGAGCATTTCTGACGAGATCCTCTGGTTCCCGGGCCCCGTGTCTTCATCTTTCATAGTTCTTTTATCCCTCGTTTGGTGAAGCATATCCACAAGTACCTTCTCTAAAAAGTCACTAGACTTAAAGTTTTTAAACATAGTCTAAAAAATCTTTATTCCATTCATCCACCTGTGATAGCAGGTCATAAAATTAGAAGTTGAAAATAATTTCACACAAAATCATTTTTGGGACACCTGGGTGGCTCAGTGGGTTAAAGCCTCTGCCTTCGGCTCAGGTCATGATCCCAGGGTCCTGGGATCAAGCCCCGCATCAGGCTCTCTGCTCAGCAGGGAGCCTGCCTCCCCCACCCTCTCTGTCTGCATCTCTGCCTACTTGTGATCTCTGTCTGTCAAATAAATAAATAAATAAAAATCTTTTTTAAAAAAATCATTTTTAAGGCAGTTATTCCCTTGTGTTCAGATTCCTGGTAATGCTGTTGAGAAGTTCCATACCATTTTTGCTCCCGACCTTTTCTTTCTCTGAGGTTCTGAAATGTCAGGATGTGCCTTACTGTGTGTCATTATTTGTTGTGCTGTGGGGTAGAGATGTTTATCCTTCATTTCTACACACTTGTTTTCTTTATTTCTTCCCATTGTCTCTGTTCACTCTGGAATTCTCATTAAACCCAGCACCTGATAAATGGTTAATTCCAGAGAGAACAGGATTGATTGTCTATTTTAATTCTCTCTGTTCTTACAGTGTCTGTATGAGGGATTTTTATCTTTCTGCTCTTCTCTGGAACTGTTTTTAAAATTCCATTATTTTAATTCTCAACTCTTTCTGTTCTTTGTTCAATCTTTATCTATAGTATCTCTTCAAAGACATAGTTGAGCCCAGCAAACCATCAGTCAACAACTGACTTCTAGGGAGTTACTTCAATCATAACAGAATACACATTTTTTTTCTCAAGCTCACATGGAACAATAACCAGAACCGACCACATTCTGGTCCATAAAATATGCCTTAACCAATTTAAAATAATCAAAAGAATACATTGCTCTCTGGTCAAGATGTAATTAAACCGGAAATCACTAACAGAAGGATAGCTGGAAAATCCCCAAATACTTGGAAATGAAACAACAAACTTCTACATAACACATGAGTCAAAGAAGAAATCTCAAGAAAATTTTTAAAAATCTTTTGAACTGAATGAAAATGAAAACATAACTTACCAAATTTGTGGGATGCAGCAAAAGCAGTGCTTAAAGGGAAATGTACAGCACTGAACACATGTTTTAAAAAAGAAGAAAGATCTAAGATCAATAACTTAACTTTCTTAGGAAATAAGAGCAAAATAAATCCAAAGTAAGCAGGAGTAAAGAAAAGAAAAAAGAATTAGAGCAGAAATCAATAAAATTGAAAACAGGAAATTAGTAGACAAAATCAACAAAACTAAAAGCTGGTTCTTGGAAATCTCATCAAAACCAGCAGGGCAACTGCTTATCTCCAGTCTAATGTGAGGTAGAAGCAGGAGGAAAACCTCTCCTGAGAATTTTTGCCCATAAGCCCGCCTGACTAGGTTTACAACCTAAACTGACAATACCTGGGTGGTCCGAAAGACCCACAGCTGAAAAGTTAGTATAAAGTGGTGCAGGGGCACCTTGGTGGCTCAGTTGTTAAACGTCTGCCTTCGGCTCAGGTCGTGATCCTGAGGTCCTGGATTGAGCCCCGCATTGGGCTCCCTGCTCAGCGTGAAGCCTGCTTCTCCCTCTCCCACTCCCCCTGCTTATATTTTCTCTCTTGCTGTCTCTCTCCCAAGTAAATAAAATCTTTTTTAAAAATAAAGTGGTGCAGGATTTGTCATCTGGTGACTGAGAAACACATTTTCCTCTCTGGAGGAATTTACTATTGACCCATTCTCAAAAACAATCCCTCTTGATAAAATGCCAAGAAATATGAACTCCTAGTCAAACCCACAAATTGCAAGAAAATAAGACATTGTGAAGAGGAGCAACCGTAAACAATAGCCCGTGTACTCGGGCCTCAGAGGCTTAAAATATTGGAATTACCAAACAATGTAAAATGTGTGTCTTCAATATATTTAAAGAAAAAAAAAACCTAAAATATAAGTAGAGAGCAAGAGAAGATATAAAATGAACAAGGAAATCTGAAAAAGAAGTAAACGAAACTAGAAATGAGAATAAAATATTTGATGTGTAAAACTCATGGAGGAATGGGCACAACCATTAAAAAAAGAAAGTCAATAGATGGGTTTCACAGCTGAACAAAGACCTAACTGGAAGGTAGATCTGTAGAAATTATCCAGAATTCCAAATATAGAAAATATGAGGATGGAGTAGAAAGGTCTCATCAGAGCTTCAGTCGGGACAGAGAAAATATGTGAAGGTGTGACTAAGAATCTTCTAGAACTGATGAAAGACATCAATTCACAGAATTAGGAAACCCAAGGAATTTAATGAGGGTAAATACAGAGAAAACCAAACTCACGCAGTGAGTTTACTTAACAGTAAACTGCAGAATACTGAAGACAAAAAATCCTAAAAGCATTGGAGACAAAAGTATCTTCAAAGGAAAAACAAAAAATGACAGTTGATGTAACAGCAACAATGGAAACCAAAAGACAGAACAGTATTTTTAACATATTGAGAGGAAATAACTATTAACCTAGAATTCTGCACCCAGCAAAAAGGAACTTTTTTTGTTTTAAGATTTTGTCAGAAAGCACAGCAGAGGGAGAAGCAGGCTCCCTGCTGAGAAAGGAGCACGATGCAGGACTCCATCCCATAGAACTTTTTTTTTTTTTTTTTAAGATTTTATTTATTTGAGAGTGTGTGAGGAAGCAAAGGTGGATATGGGTCAGAGCCAGAAGCAGACTCCCTCTGAGCAGGGAGGCTGATTCAGGATTTGATCCTGGGACTCCAGGATCATGACCTGAGCCAAAGGCAGTGGTTTAACCGAGCCACCCAGGCACCCTGGAACTTTAAATAAAAAGGGTAAAAAACTAAGAACTACAAAAGGTGAGACAAATAGAAAGCACAAACTCAAGTGGTAGAAATAATGTACCCAAGTACATTAATTGCAATAAATTTAAGTGACCAAATGTTTTAACTGGAAGAAAGTCTTGTCTAGATTTTTAAAAATCCATCTGTGGGGCGCCTGGGTGGCTCAGTCAGTTAAGCGTCTGCCTTTGGCTCAGGTCATGATCTCAGCGTCCTGGGATCGAGTCCCGCATCAGGCTCCCTGCTCGGAGGGAAGCCTGGTTCTCTCTCTCCCTCTGCCCCTCTGTCCCCACACTCATGCTCTCTCTCTCTCTCTCAAAATAATAATAAATCTAACCCAAAAAAGGCATGATCTTTATGAGAAAAAGTATATAATTTTATTGAAAACATTTAATGGACATACCATGTTCATGAACTGAAAAATGCAATTTCAATTTCATATGGATGTTGATCTTTCCCAAACTGATCTATAGATTCAGTTGGGTTTCATTCACAATCTCAAAGGGATTTTTTATTGCTGGAACTTGACAAGTGCATTCCAAAATTTATATGGAAGAGCAAGGACCAAGACTTAAGGAGTCATACAATAGAGGTGGACAAAGTAGAAAAATTAATTGTGGTATAGTCAGTGGCTCACTATACACCAAGGAGAAGGAATGCCCTACAGCTGTACACGTTCATCTGAATAAATCTCAGAAACATAATATTGAGTGAAAAGGCAAGTCACAGAAGAATAAACACGGTATGGTTCCATTTACATGAAATTCAAATACATGCAAAACCAATACAAACCTAGGTAATACAACTACAAGGCAAAGCAAGGGAATGCTTCAGACAGCGCAGTGTTTTCTCCACCCGGGAAGGGCACAGCAGGGGCTTCCAGAGGGGCTTCAAAGGGTCTCTATTTCTTAAATGGGGGGAGGGAGGGAGTTTATTTTATAAATATTTTCTTGCATCTCCTTACTACTTAATAAAAACAATAGAAAGCAGAGGAAGAAACAAGAAGTCGGCCAATGCTTCTGTGCAGCACCAAGTGCCAGGCACGCCACATTCCTAACTGTTAAGAACTAGCAATTGAACATGCCATTTGGGGAAACCAAGAAGTCCTAGCAGCTCAAAGTTCTGTGGGTATGGACAGGGCCTGTCAGAAGGTTGGGCCTCTCTGAGGGTTCCTGGGCGACAGGCCTGCTGTCACTGGATGACATCTCCCCCACCCCAGGCAGCAACTGTAGACTTTCTCACTTAACCCCATTTTTGGTCCAGCCCCTCACCCCCCACCCTCCCCTGAGACCCCAAGCTTCTTCAGGTGACCCCCACCTGTACCTCAGAGGGGTAGTTGCCTGGCTGCAAGGGGACCCTGGGTGGAGAGAGGTGACCTAGCTGCTTCTCATACAGACTTTGGGTCAGTCCCTACTGTCAGTCCCAAGCCCTGCCTTCTTGGTGCCAGGAGTTTCTGAGCCTCTCCAGGGCCCTGGGGCGCAGTTTGGCTGCCTCTCGGCCCCTCCCTCTAGGAATTAACTTCTACTTCTCTGGTAAGAGAGGAAATGAGCCGTCTCTTCCCATCTTTCAGCATGTCCTCAGGCTCTCTGGTCTATTCCTGTTTCCCTTCTAGTTTGTTTATCCTTATGGACATATATGTTTTATGTCTTTACTATCATTTTAGATTTTAAAAGGAAACAGAGGTAAACCCATGTGTTTAAACCTGCCACATTTAACTGGAAGTCTGTTCACTATATTTATTTATTTATTTTTTAAGATTTTATTTATTTGACAGAGAGAGAGATCAGAAGTAGGCAGAGAGGCAGACAGAGAGAGAGGGGGGGAAGCAGGCTTCCTGCTGAGCAGAGAGCCCAATGCGGGACTCGATCCCAGGGCCCTGAGATCATGACCTGAGCTGAAGACAGAGGCTTACCCCACTGAGCCACCCAGGCACCCCTGTTCACTATATTTAAATAAAAACATTTAACAGGGAGCTCCCAAAGGGCCCAGAGAGGAAGAGCTTCGCCTTCTGAGCAGGATCCTGCCGATGCCTGAACATCCCACCTGATTTCTCTGCCTCAATTTTGCTACTCACTTACCTCAGCCCGGCAAGGGTGAAGGAGAAAGCACAAAGATCTGGGTTCAAATCCTGACTCCTCCATTCACTGTCCCATGACCTTACCACATCAACTCTCGTAACTGCTGCCCCCAGAACCAGTTCAGCCCGAGAGGCACAGCCCGGTGGAGATGCTTCTCACCGTAAAGCACTGAACCTGAGAATGCTGGATTCTCATTCCCTGGTCACCATGCGCCGCCCTGGTCTGCTGCTGCCCCAGACCCACTACACCAAAGCCACAGGAGGCAGAGCCCCAGCCCCTTAAGCCGTCAGGCATTCTGTGGCTCCCATGCGTGGCAATCAGAGGAAACCAGAAAGAGCAGCCCGGGCAATAGAGAAGGACCAGAAACCCAGAAAGATGGAGGGAGTCCAAGAACCAAGTGGGCACTTTATTAACCCAACAAAGGGGTGACTAGGCTGGCCAAGCAGCCCCTTACCAAACCATCCACTCTACTCGGGGGGCCAACAGAGGCAGAGCTGCGGGACCCAAGCCCTGGATACCGGAGTCCGAGCTGGGCAGGGGCAAGGCCAAGGATGGGACTGGAGGCCGGAGTTGGGCCCCAAAGGAGTTAGGAGCCCCCGTCTCCTGCTACCTTCTCCCTGAACACCTCTGGCTCTTCCTGGAATCAGGAAGCCACGAGGCCCATATCTGCTGCTGTCTGGAAGGTGACCCCATCCCCAGGCAGTGGGGAAGCCAGGAAGGGCCAGAGCCAGACGAGGACCCAGCGGGGCCCCAGAGCCGCCTGCAAGTTGTGGCAAGGGCCCAGGTCATAAGAGTGCTGGCCCCGAGCCCACTCCCACGTGGTCTGGCCCCGCAGCAGCAGCATCCCATGGAAGAGCAGCCCAGCCCCACACAACAGTGCACCTGCCACACACGTGTCGGTCACAAAGGCCAGGGCAAACTGCGCCAGAGACACTCTGCCTGTAAGGAGAAAGCAAGAGCGTCAGGGGGCAGCTGCGAGCCCAGCCCCCCCGAAGCCCAGCTCCTGCCCTTCTTCGACTCCCTACCCTCCGCCACAAAGCAGGGCTCATTCCTCTGCTCAGCGAACACCGAGGGGCTACTACTCCCTGGCCAGCCCACGCCGGCGACCTGGGTAGACACAGCCCCTGCCCAACACCCGACTTGCATTCGTCACAAACCTGTGAGCACCTCCCACATGCTAGACGTGGTGGCAGACACCAGGAGGAACGCGGACACCAGCTCTGACCCCAGTGTCTTGCTCACAGACAGACAGATGACTGTCACTACGAGGCTGCTGAAATAATGACCTACAGGCTGCTGTCATTCTGCTCAGTGAAAGAAGCCAGGCACAAAGGGCACATAAACGATGTCACGTCTGTAAAATGTCCCGAACAGGCAAATCCACAGAGACACACAGGGGCTGGGGGACTCAGGGGGAGTGGGGAGTGACTACTGATGAAAATGTTCTGGAATTAGACAGTGGAGATGGCTGCACCACATGGTGAACGTACTAAATTCCACTGGATAATGTACTAGGAAGGGGTTAAAATGACGTATTTCATGTTATATGAATTCCGCTTCATTAAAAAAGAGAGGCTATGTGGGGAAATGCCAAGCGGACTTCGGAGGCTAAAGGAAGTGGATTTCATCTGTTTTAATTAAGTGACATCTTGGGTGGTGTCTGAAGGATGTATTTGCTAGGCAAAGAGGGGAGAAAACGTTCTGTTTGATGGTTGTAAGGCAGGATGGGGAGGGGCCTGTGAGACGAGTATGTGGATGGTTCTGGAAGCTCCGGAGAGAAGCCCAACCCCAACATGCAGACCTGCAGAGGTGGTTCCAAGACCCGCCAGAGTGTAGAGAGGGTGGGAGCAGCACCACGACCTCAGCATCAGGAGACCCGGTCCTTTGGGACCCAATCAACAGAAGAGAGGGAAACCAAAACTATAGGGAGAAAACCCTGCAGTATGAGCTTCTGGAGATGCCCGGGGTACAGCCTTTCCAGGAAGTGGGAGGCCAGCAGTTTTATGCGGCAGAAAGGTCTCGTGAAGCAAAGAGACCTCAAAAGGGTCCTCTGGGCTTTGTGGGGACCGAGGCATTCTCAGGAGGGGGAGGGGGGCAAAAGCCAGTTTGAAGCAGGTACAGGAGTCAGTGGGAGGTGAGGAAAAGCAGCCTATGAGTCCGGGGAAGTCCTTCGAGAAGCATGGCTGCTAAGAGAGGAGCCAGAGGCGAGAGCTAGGGAGGAGGAGGATGTGTGGGGACGAGAGGGTGGATGTGTGGGGACGAGAGGGTCTGCACAGGTGGGAAAAGCCAGTGGAGGGGACTGGTTCAGCAGGAGAAAAAGCAGGCCATGGTGAGGCTTCCAAGCAGGGACAAAGGGCCAGACACCAGGAGAAGCTGGGGTCAGTCAGCCTGGCTTCGGATCTGAGGATGGGACAGCGGACATACCCGCTGACATTTTCTCCATGACAGATTTCAAGAGAGATGGGGCCTGGGAGAACAGGAAGTGGGAAGGTTGGAGCCACAGTCATTAGGGGGAGCGAGCTTATGAGGAACCAGCATGGCCAGGCACGAGTGAGGGTCAGCTGGGGTCAGCGGCCATGGATGTGACATGGGACCCATGGCCCCAAAGTACCAGCTCACAGCACCCAGCGACAGCAGACAGAAGACAGAAAGGCACCATGGAAGACAGAGCCAAGAGGGTTGAGACGTTGGCAGGAGAATGGTGGAAATGAGGGGTCTAGGCTGGACGCGGAGGCGGTGAAGGAAGGTGTTGGTGGACAGAAAGGCGAGGGCCGGGAGCTCACGGGGCAGGCATCCTGGAGTGTAAGAGTAAGAGCCCGCTGGGAGAGGGGGTGGGGAGCAGAGAGGGGGTGACTGGCTCACGGCGTGACACACTTTGGGTCATCGAGGAGGCAGAGGAGGGCTGCTCAGAGAGCCAGCGTGGTCACAGCAAGACACTGACAGCCCCACGGGGCCTCCCAAGGCCTTCCCCCAACCCCTCCGGGCTGCAGGGAGGGGCCAGAGCCGGGCTTGGAGAGGATGAGGAGACACGGCCACTGTTCAGAGTGATCAGGGAGGAGTAACTGCGGCATGCAGAACATGGCCTGTCCGTCAGCCTCCTGATCCGTATCTTCACCTCCCAACTTCCAAAGACTGGAGCTTCCCTCTGCCTGTAACTTTCACCGGCTCCCCAGTGTCCAGGCAAGTCAGGGCTCTCTCTCCTCGTACCAGCATGCAGGGATGGTCTCCACCATCCAGTCTGAAGCTACCCCCTGCCCAACCTCCATGCCTTTGTTCAGGCGGCTCCCCTCACTGAGAATGCTCCCTCCCCTCTCCAACACCGCCCCCAACTCCCACCAGTCCTTCCTTCTCTGCCAACACCTAGAATCCTTGCCTGATTCTCCTAGCTAGAACTCTGTACCTGTGTCAAGGCCCTGTATTTTACGGTACCGCATAACCAGTCAAATCCCAAGGCTGCCCTCATCCCCCATAAATGACATTGGAACTGGGTCCCCATGATGTAACCAGGAGAACCAGCCAGAAATCCCCTCCCCCACCAGAATGGCCCACTGCAAGGGCCTCCGTCTCTGTGGGCGCCTCCCAAGCTCCCCACCTGTGAGCAGCATGAGCCAGGGCAGCAGGAGGAGGGTGGCGGTGTGCAGGGGCGCGTGGGCTCGCAGGAGGGCAGACAGGGCCGGGCCCAGCAGCACAGAGACGTGGAGCAGGACGCCTGCTGCGTGAAGCAACAGGCACAGGAAGGGCCGGTAGTTGCGGAATCCCACGCAGCGGCCCAGCAGGCGGCAGTGGTGATCCCGACGAAGGACGCAGACGCGGCAGGCGGAGCAATGCCCACTGCGCGGTGGCACCTGGCTCTGGCACTGGTAGCAGTAACTGCAGGGAAGGAACCACAGCGTCAGTTCCGCCAGCAGCTCGGAATGCACCCCATCGTGCCCGCTCAGCCTCGGAGCCCACCCTGGAGAAACAGGCACAGCCACTGCCCTAACAGCCTCGACCCCATCGTCCATAAACGCAGGCCGGACACCCCTTCCTGGGCCCTTCCAGCTCGAGCACTGAAGGTGCCAGGACTCTTGCAGCTCGGACAGCCCAGTCTTAAGGCTCTTCTCTGCCTCCAGCATCCGGGAGCCAACTTCTCACTTCCTCCGTGGTCACCACATTTGAAGAAGTCACCATGAACTCTCCCCTGATTACCGCATCAGATTCTTAACTTCTCTCCCTGATTGATCCCAGCTCCGGTTCCTCCTGGTATCGTCTGATCCTTAAAAATCTGTCATGGGAGCGCCTCGGTGGCTCAGTGGGTTAAGGCTCAGCTTTCGGCTCAGGTCATAATCTCTGGGTCCTGGGATCGAGCCCCGCATTGGGCTCCCTGCTCAGCTGGAAGCCTGCTTCCTTTCCTCGCTCTCTGCCTGCCTCTCTGCCTACCTGTGATCTCTGTCTGTCAAATAAAACCTTAAAAAAAAAAAAAATCTAAGTCGTGTCCTCCTCCTCATCTCAAAATCCTACAATGGCTGTCCATCTCACTGGCAGTGAAACACAAAACCTTCTGTGTCCTACAGGGTCTTTCTATCTCTACCCTTCCACCCCTCCTTTTCACTCCACACCAGCCATACTGGTCGTCTTCTTGCTGTTCCTGGAACATGCAAGGCACATAACTGCTTCGCTCTTTGCATTGTTTGTTCCCTCTACCTGGAATGCTCTCCCCCAGATTCCCACATGGCTAACTCCCCCAGGTCCTTAAAGTATGACTACCCTATTTAAAACTGCAACCCGGACACACTCTACCCTGCCCTACGTTTTGTTTCCATACCATCTTCTGACATTCTACGTAATTCCCTTATTTATATACCTATAGCTTATCACCTGCCCCTCCCCCCACTGGAATCACCTCCAGGAGGTCAGTAATCTATGCTATTGGACCTCCAATGGCCGGAACAGTACCTTGCACGTAGTAGGTGCTCATTAAATATTTGTAAGTGAATGAATGGTATTTCTTCTGGATCTACCATCCCAGACTGTAAGGGTGTTCTGGCGCTAACGAGCGGATCCTATTGTAATCTCGTTCTAACAGCTTCTGGTCCTAGGGCACCTCCCCGTGTCCAAAGCTCCTGCTTACCCCACCCCAACCCCCAGCTCCCGCGCCCCACTCACGCCCAGCCCTGGCCCAGACCGCGGCCGGCCAGCATCACGCCCCGAATGCTAGGGTCCGAGCGCAGGAAGAGCCCCACGTTGCCCAGCAGGTTGAGCAGCTGGAAGGCGGCCAGCACTAGCTGCAAGGCCCGAGCCAGGGGTCCCAGCGGGGGCGGCCCGGGACCCAGAATCAGGACATAGGCCAGCTCCAGGCCCACAGCCGCGGCCCACAGCGCGGTAAGCACCAGAGGCAGCCGCGCGGGCGCCCCCTCTCCGGTCCCCACCGCCCAGGGCTGCCCCATGGCTTGGACCCACCCGCAGTCGGATCCCGAGTACCCCGACGCTTCCGTATTGGGGCGGAGATAGTGGCAGACGGACGCCTGCTACACCAATAGAAGCTCCGAACGGAGTTTAGCGTCACGGGGCGCGCCGGCAGATTGGACGGCCGCAGGAGCCTCGGGGAAGCTTATCCGCCAAGCGCTAGAGCCGGCGGGGTTTGCTCGTTGTGGCCACGCCCGCCCACGGAGCCCCGCCCCTCCCACAGAAGCCCCGCCTTCTGGCCTCGCTGGCTGGTTTGGAAGATTGAGTTGCAGCCTCGGTGCGGTCGGGGTTTCCCGGCTCAGCACATTCCCCCTCAGCCCCCAGCCGCCCCGATATTAATAGCCCTGCACCGGCTCATCCAGCTGGCCTGGAACCCCTCCCCGTGCTCGAGTGTCTCCATCACCCCAGAAAACACTCGAACAGGTCGGCGCCTCGGTGTTTCGGACTGTGAAATGGGGATAGGGTTCTCTGTTTCCCGCCTGCGCGGCGCAGAGAGACGGTCAGGAGGACTAAGGCGCAGCTTCTAGAGCGGCCTACAGTCGCTACTATTATCGATATCTCCGTTGTCCACGCGAGGAAACAGAGGAGCGGGGCTTTCTCACGGTCACACAGCGCCCAAGAGGCGGCGCCGGAACGGGAACCTCGAATCTCCGCCATAGAATCCACCCCAGCGCCCCCAAATCCTGCAGTCCCTGGTCCCAGGGCAACCACTTGCCTCGTCCAGACCCGAGCACCCTCGCCCCCATCCGGCCCCTCCCTCCTCCCCCATATTTAGCGCGAATACGATCCGGGGCTGGGCCGGGCGCTACTTAACGCGGCCCCGGTGTTCCGGAGAGCGCCGAGCGGTGCGGAGCCAGGAGCCCTAGCAAGATGATGATGGTTATGCAGCCCGAGGGTCTGGGGGTCGGGGAGGGGCCCTTCGTGGGCGGCAGCGGGGGCGGCGAGTACATGGAACAGGAGGAGGACTGGGACCGCGACCTACTGCTCGACCCGGCCTGGGAGAAGCAGCAGCGGAAAGTGAGTGCTCACCCATTTTCAGATGGCAAAACTGAGGCCTGAGAAGGCGGGCGATTTGTCCCTGGCATCTCGGCAAGTTGGGGGGCAGAGCCCATCTAGACCCAGAGTGCCACTCCCTAGCCTGGGCTCTGCCCATCAGTCCTCCACTGTCTCCCAGAGCTGGAAGAGAGGGCTGGGAGCCCTCAGGAGGGGTTTAAGATAACAAGGAGAGTTTCTCGGGTCCCCACCTCCCAGGAGTTCATTACCCTGGACGTACTGTCCCACTTCTGCTGGTGAAAAGGGCTTGGGTGAAGCCCAGGAGATCCAAGTTTGGGGAGCGTGGGGAAAATAATCTTTCTTCTCGGACCCCCAACTCTCTAGTTGAATATCTTACGACCCCACCCTGAGGACTTATAGCGGCAACTAGTGGACCTGGAGTGTGGGGGAGGAGAGAACCATCCCAGAACCGGTGGGACTCTCTCATATCTATCCTCTCCACCCTGGGGTTCATTGCCACCCATCCCAACTGTCAAATGAGGAAACTGAGGCCCAGAAAAGGGCAGAGATAGGACCCAAATCATATACTCTCAGAAAACAGGGCTTTCCTCCCCAACTTAAGGGTCTTTGCGCCTTGCTTGCCCCACCCCCACTCCTTCCCAAGATACCCCTCCCCACCGAAGGGGCCCTAAGTCTGCTGAAAAGGCCACAAGGTCAAGGAAGAGGGGAGCCTGGGTCCCCTTACACAGTAACCTGACTCTCCGGCCAGATGGACTCTTTGTGCTGAGGCAGCGGCTTGGGGGAGCTGGAGTGGGGCACATGGGCAGCTGCTGCCCAGGCCCAGCCTTGTAGGGCACTCGGTCCCCTTTCCTGATCTATTTTCACTCCCAGACTTTCCCAAGTGGAGGGGGCAGGACACCTGGGTTCCCAAAAGAGAAAATGATCCGGGCTGGAGTGAGCAGACTTTGGGGAGTGGCAGACCAGGGGGAGGGAGGACTCCATGAAGTCATTAGACCCTACTGAGCCTTTGCCAACAGTGTGTGACTCCAGGAAAGGGCAGGGAACAGGAGCGCTCAGTGGAATTTGCAGGATCTGAGAATCCTAGGATTTAGAATCAGAGCACCTCTGCTGGGTTGGATGACAGGAGATGACCCCAGAGTCCCAGAGGCTCAGTTGACTAAGCTGGGGTGCCCCCAGTGCCATGCTTCCCCTTTGGCTCCTCCTGCACCTGTCTCCAAGCAGGGCTGCGGTCCCTGGGCCTGGCAGTCTCCCAGTGATGTCATCGCTGCCCCTGGCTCCCACCGCCATCTGCTCTGCAACAGCTCCTACCCCCACCCCACCCACCAGGTTTCCCTCAGATCCAGGTCCGCATGCCCTTCATGAGACACATGCTAGTCTGTAATTTGCCTGCATCGTTTAACAAAATACCAGGAATACCCTTCCAACCCAGCCTACAGCCACCCACTTCGTCCATTCATTCAACGGCGGCACAACCTCGATGTTCCGTAAATTCATCAGCATCCCTGGAAGGTAGCCATTCCGGAGTTTCCTTCTCCTCCAGCCTGAGTATGTCTTACTCTACTCAGCTTAGCCCCGCTCTAGCCCTGCCCTTGCACCCGTGACTCGGAGCGCTCCCTCCTGCTCCTGCCTGATGCCGGAGTCCTCTTGGTTCAACCTCATTCCAAAACATTCATTCAGTATCTCTTAGGGAGCTCCTCCTCCGGGCCAGGCACTGTGTCAGGTGTCAGGACTTCAGCGGGAAACAAAATAAACAAAATAAAGCCTCTGCCTCAGGAAGCTTACACCGCAGCAAGGAAGAGTGTTTCTGACCCTGCCCTATTCCCCTCCCTAAAACCCCTTCTCACCCCTCCCTGCCGCCCCCGCCACCACCTTCTCAAGTCTCCCTCCTGTTCTCCAAAGCCGTTTGCCTCCACTCTGCCACCAGAAAGAGCTTTCTGCAACTCAGCTCTGCCCACCTCCCTCTGCCCAAAATCTCCCCTGATGCCCTGTTGCCGTCAGATCAAGTTGAAACTCCCTGGCTTAGCACCCCAGACCGTGCATGACCTGGCCCCTGCTGCCCCTCCGGCCCGCCTCTCGCTTCTTATACCCCAACACCCCCAGCTTCATTCCAGCGACACCCAGATAGCTGTCACCCCACAAACCTAGCAACTGTTTCTCAGCGCCGAGCACTTGCCTTGTGTGGCTGCCCCTGCCTGAAATGCCCTTGCCTGCCCTTCTCTGTCTGAATAATTCCTGATCTTTCTTTGCAGCTCAGATCAAATATGAGCCTTCCCCCAAGAGGTCCCCTGCCCGTTTCGAAGAACCCTTCCCTCTTCTCCCTGACGCTAGTCTCTCCCAGCATTTCTCAGACCAACGTGACCCTTTGATTGACTGTGAGCTCCTTTAGGGCAGGGACCCGATCTCAGTAAGTTATGTTTGTCACATGAAAGAATGCGCTTTCGGCCACACCCGGTCCCACCTTTCCCCCTGCTTTATCTAGACCCAGAGCGTCTCAGACTCCAGGGTTGGAGGGAACTACAGAGAATCCAACTGCCTTCTCCCATGCTTGGGGCCCCATCGAGTAGTGCTCAGCACTTGCTTGTACACCTCCAGTGATGGGAAACTCACTCCCTTTCCTTAGCAATGACAGTTCGTCAAGAATTTAAAGCATTATCTTTCATGTCCAGCTTCTAGGGCAGCAAAAAAGCTGGTCTCAGGGAAGGAAACTGGCTGAGGGGAATAATCCCAAAGGACTTCCAGGGCCATGTCCCAGGATTGATTGCTTTATGGTGGGGGAATGCTCTGAATTCTAGAATCCTACCGGACTAGAGGAAGAAGGACCTTGGGACATCATGAAGTCTGGCCAGTTAATTGTACAAATGAGCCCAAGAAAGGGCAAAGTGTATATTCCAGGTCACAGTGAGTGAGCATCTCAGCTGGGTTTGGAGCCCAAGGAGAGACTCTACCAAGCACCTTACAGCTGATGGCAGAATGCAGGGTTTAAGGGTTCGGTAGGTTGGTGGAGCTGCTGTATCAGGCTGCAGGTCACCCTGATCCCCAATATACACAGAGCTGCACAGCAGCCCTCCCATCCCGGATAGAGGCTGGGACTGACTCTGGGGAGAGGGGAAGGGCAGTCACCTCCAGGAACTGGGTCAGGCTGGTCCTGGTGTCCTCCATGATTTGGAAAGATCTTGTACCCTCACATTCTACTTGGAGGCCGATTCACAACAGCTCCAGGAGGTCCGTGGGGCTGAGAGCACAATAATGCAGGTGCACAGTCCTTCAGGCAAAACCCTCAGAACTGGGTGTGCTTCAGTCCAGGACGGTTCAGCTGCTAGAAGGGCAGTGTTACCCCCCCTCAGCCCACAGAGGGTCTCACACTTTGGAGTACATGCTTTACAGGCTTCTAAAACCCCCTGCAGGGCTTAAGGCTGGCCATAGCTGGCATGCCCCAAGTCCAGACTCCGACCTGTGTGGGGCCTCGAGCCCATTTCTCCTTTTCCAGGAGAACAAAGACTCAGAGAGGAAAAGGGACCAGTCCTAGGCGCACAGCACGTCGGTGGCTGAGCCAGGACTTGACTCTGGGGCCAGCCCTCTCAGCTTGTCCCCAGTGTCCTCCAGACCCAGGGCTAGGGTCTGAGTGCTGTCCTATGCCCCCAGACCTTCACTGCCTGGTGCAACTCACACCTGCGCAAGGCTGGCACCCAGATTGAAAACATCGAGGAGGATTTCCGCAATGGCCTCAAACTCATGCTGCTCTTGGAGGTCATTTCAGGTAAGGATGCAAATCAAGGCACAGGGACCCTAGGACCTACGGGAATCCAGGGAACAGGGGGGACACGACAGCCCCGTGCATGAGGGGACCTTGAGGGGGAGGTGGAAGTTTGAGGACAGTGTCTTCAGCTTCTTCTTGTGACTTTTGGCCCCTGACCTCTCCCCTTGACCCCCAGGAGAGAGGCTGCCCAGGCCAGACAAAGGCAAGATGCGCTTCCATAAAATCGCCAATGTCAACAAGGCCCTGGACTTCATTGCCAGCAAGGGGGTTAAGCTGGTGTCCATCGGCGCTGAAGGTGAGGAGGGGGCAGGAGGAGGCCCGGGAGGGGAGCAGAGGGCCGTCCTGACGTCAGCACGTCACTTCCGGGAGCCTGTCTTCTCAACTGTGGGGGTAACCGCCAGAGCCTCCTAGGAGGGACTGTTAACTGTGCCCGGGGCCAGCAGGTGTTCCATGATTGAACACTGACTAGGTGCCAGCTCTGGCCTGGGGGCCGAGGGCCAAGGCATGGAGCGCAGTGTGGCGGGGGGTGCAGCTGAGGCAGTACAGGCCTTGAATGCCAGATGGAAGTCATGCACGTCCCCCGCCCTGCAGAGATTGTGGACGGGAACCTGAAGATGACCCTGGGCATGATCTGGACCATCATCCTCCGCTTCGCCATCCAGGACATCTCTGTGGAGGGTGAGTGGCGGGGAAGCCCGGAGGGTGAGAGGGCCGGCCCCGACGCCTCCTCCCCCGCTGACCCTTGTCTCTGTCCCTGCCCAGAAACCTCCGCCAAGGAAGGCCTGCTCCTGTGGTGCCAGCGGAAGACGGCGCCCTACCGCAACGTCAACGTGCAGAATTTCCATACCAGGTCTGTCTGCGGTCGGCACACGCACACGGGCCTCTGCCAGGCTCTACCGCACATGCCCCGGGGGAGGGGCCCTCGCAGCCAAGGTCCTGGAATGGTGTCTGGGTGTAGGAGGACTCGGTGGATGTTGAACTGAATCTTGCCGGGGAGGGAGGATCCCTGAGGGAGGGCTCCTTGGAGACATCCCGAGAAGGGCGTTTCATTCACAAGGAACCATGTGACCAAAAACCTGGAGGCCCACAACATCCAGCTAGTGGTGGGACCCAGGCACGGGGTATGGGAAGGAATCATGATGAGCTTGGAGGAGATGGTCCAAGTCTGGTAATGAAGGGCCTCTGGTGCCAAGCCGACGAGCTGAGACTCTGCTCCGTCTTACTGATGAGGCTGTCCTGATGGAGACCCTCCTGGAGTAAGGGGAGGACGGGCATCAGCTTGACTCCAGGCCTGATCCCTCTTCTCTTGGTCCAGCTGGAAGGATGGCCTGGCCCTCTGTGCTCTCATCCACCGACACCGCCCCGACCTCATTGACTACGCCAAACTGCGCAAGGTGGGCCTCGGCCACCCCTAGCCCCGACTCCCCAGCCTCTGCCCTCGGCTGACATTTCACCTGTCCCTGCTCCAACCCACCTAGGATGACCCCGTTGGCAACCTTAACACTGCCTTTGAGGTAGCTGAGAAATACTTGGACATCCCCAGGATGCTGGATGCAGAAGGTGAGACGAAGCCCCGCCCAGGCAAGGACTCCAGTTACGGACCAGAGGCACAGTCCAGCCTCCACCACCCCTGCCCCCGCCCCTGCTCTTCCCTCCTCAGTCTGCCCTCTAGTAAAAAATCCTTCCTGTCCCAGGACGCCCTCCCCAGGAGCCCTCTCTCCTGCCCCCTGCCCCTCTCCAGCCAGTGGAAGCAGCCCCTCCTTCCCCTTCCCTGGGGCACCATCCTTTGGTTCATATCTCCATCACCTGGCTCACCTGGGAGCATGGGAGCTCCTTGGGGCAGGTCCTGCCTCTTGTCCTGCCCAAGCAAGGCTCTAGTCAACTGAGGCAGCAAATATTTTCTGAACACTGACTGTGTCTGGTGCCCTAGATGTGTGGGCACCAATGGCTGAGAACTTGGGGAAAAGACAGATGGATGGACCCACAGAGCAATGGGCTGGTTGGAGACACCAGGCAGCGTGGGCTGTTGCTTCTCAAGGCCTGTCACATCTGCTCACTCACCCCATAGAGGACAAGATTCCTGGGCCCTGGGGCGATCAGAGAGGGCTTTGGGGAAGAGGTAGACATTGGGTTTGGGGTAGCTGGCAGCTGGTGGCTGTGACTAGATGTCTGCACTCCTCCTGTGTCCAGGGAGCTCTCTGCCTGATTAGGGGTGTGAGCCCATTCCCCAAGCCTGGCTTTGGCCAATACATACCCCAATGCCATCCCCTAGACATCGTGAACACCCCAAAGCCTGATGAGAAGGCCATCATGACCTATGTTTCCTGCTTCTACCATGCCTTCGCCGGGGCTGAGCAGGTAAGGGGGCCCTGGCTGCTGCTGCCTGGGCTGAGCGTGTGGACCGAGGGGCCCAACGCTGGTGGCATCCCAACATTTGGAGGTGCTGGGCCCCACGTGGGCAGGAGTGCCACTGTCCCAGCTGCCTAGACAGTCTCTGGGGAACCCAGGAGCAGAGGCATCTGGCCTGGAAGCTCCCTCCTCATCTAAAAAGACGTGCTGCCCTATTTGCACAGACCCAGGTTTTAAGGGCTTTACGGAGGAAGGCTGGGTTAGGGTGCCTGCTGCAGCTTATTCTAGTGCCCACCTTTTCCGACTCCCACAACAGGCAGAAACGGCCGCCAATAGGATCTGCAAGGTACTGGCCGTGAACCAGGAGAATGAGAAGCTGATGGAAGAGTATGAGAAGCTTGCCAGTGAGGTGAGATGAGGCCAGAGAAGGCCCTTCCCCTTCCCACACCGGTGGTCCCCCAACGCTGGCTGTCCTTCCCCCGCTTCTGGCTGTCCAAGCTCCTGGTCATTCACGGAGTCACTCCCCATTCATTCGTTCACTCTGTCCTTTACCCACTCGCCCATATTTAGGCATTCTCCTGGCCCTTTGCTCTGTGCCGGCCTATACTGGTCCCTGACTAGGCTCAGAGGTTGACATTGGCTCCTTCCCTGATTAGTGGGGACCCCCGTTCTGCTCGGGGCCTGGCCTTCTGGCCACAGCCCGGGCGTGGGTGGGTGAGAGCCGGGCGGGGCGAGCCGGCCAGCTCTGCTCTCTCTGCGCCGCACCTGCCTGGCCTTGGCAGCTGCTGGAGTGGATCCGCCGCACCGTACCATGGCTGGAGAACCGCGTGGGCGAGCCCAGCATGAGCGCCATGCAGCGCAAGCTGGAGGACTTCCGCGACTACCGGCGCCTGCACAAGCCGCCCCGGGTGCAGGAGAAGTGCCAGCTGGAGATCAACTTCAATACGCTACAGACCAAGCTGCGGCTGAGCCACCGGCCTGCCTTCATGCCCTCCGAGGGCAAGCTCGTCTCGGTGAGCCACCCCCACTCTGCCCACATCCTCCGGGTGACATAGGGCTCTGGGTCCCGATCTGTACAATGGGCGAACCATGCTGCAAGGTGCCTCTGCCTGCCCCGCAGGACATCGCCAACGCATGGCGCGGGCTGGAGCAAGCGGAGAAGGGCTACGAGGACTGGCTGCTCTCGGAGATCAGACGCGTGCAGCGGCTCCAGCACCTGGCGGAGAAATTCCAACAGAAGGCCTCCTCGCACGAAGCCTGGACCCGAGGTAGCTACACCTTATGGGGCTTGAGTCTGTCCTGGGGTGGAGACCGGTATGGGAGGAGGGAGGGGACCCTGACAAAATGCACAGGTCAGGAACAGGTGTCCTGGCAGGAAGGTGGGGACCTGTTTTCTAGAAACACCCTGACTTGCTGTGCAGCCAAGTCACGGCTCCTCTTTGGATCCCAGTTTCTCCATCTGTAAACTTGGGCCCCTGTTGCCGGGCTCCGGCCTCCTGTAGGTCTGCTCTGATTCACTGGTCATGTAGCATTTTGTTTGTACTGGTGGCAGGTGAGTCCCCAACCCTAACAGCACTTATGTTGGACTCAGCATATCCATGGCAGGATACTGCGGGAGTCAAATACATCACTCCGTATGAAAGCATTCATTCTGTCTTTTATCAGGGATTAATCCTACAGATAAGTGAGCCCTGCCTAAAAATAACAAACATTAGTAATGGATTATGGACATGAAGAATAACAATGGTCTGATATAAACAAGAACTCCTTAAGTATACACCTGCTTATGGGACTCTGAGGAGGTTTCTGAATCTTTTTTTTTTTTTTTTAAGATTTTATTTATTTATTTGACAGACAGAGATCACAAGTAGGCAAAGAGGCAGGCAGAGAGGGAGGAAGGGAAGCAAGCTCCCCGCCGAACAGAGAGCCCAATGCGGGGCTTGATCCCAGGTCCCCGGGATCATGACCAGTTCCGAAGGCAGAGGCTTTAACTCACTGAGCCACCCAGGCACCCCGGTTTCTGAATCTTTAAGCCTCGTAGGATCTCTGCAAAATACAGGTGCATTCCATAAATAGTAGGGGCTGCGATTATTATTATTATTATGGTTTTATTTGTGTAATGTAATTCATTCTCATAGCATTTTCACATTCATCATTCATTCATCCAACAGGTATTCCTAGAAGGTCTGCCAAGTGGCAGGCACTGTGCCAGGCTCTGGAGAACCTGGTGAGCCCAGGAAACCAGGCCAGGGGCTCCCTGGGCTCAGAGTCGTTGGGAGGTAGTTCACGATCCTGGAAGGCCCAAACTGTACCAAGGGCCACCGTGAGATGTGTGGGATCAGGGACACTGACGTCATTTACAGGTCATGCCCAGGACCTTCACTTTATCACTCTGGCATGGCAGAACAGACCCCTAGGATGAGCTGGGCAGGTATAACCACCGGCATTTCGCAGATGAGGGAGGACTCTGCACGGTCACCCAGACTGCTCCAAAACCGAGCTCCCGCCTTGGCCGCTGCTGGGTGACCTGAGCCCGGCCTCTCTCCGCGTAGGGAAGGAGGATCTGCTGAGCCAGCGCGACTATGAGTCGGCCTCCCTGCAGGAGGTTCGGGCGCTGCTGCGGCGCCACGAGGCCTTTGAGAGCGACCTGGCAGCGCACCAGGACCGAGTGGAGCACATCGCAGCGCTGGCCCAGGAGCTCAAGTAGGCGTGGCCTGCCTCTGGGCCTGCCCCCTGCGGGGACAACTACCTTACCTGGCTTTGCCCCTCGCTGCCCTGCTCCCCTCTGCCCTACGCAAGACTTCATTTTTCCCAGTTCAGGAACCCTGCCTGGGTGCCATGTCTTTCCCCATGACCTCTTGCTCTGCTCCTCCTCCTCCAACCCTGTCCCCGATGCGGCACCCACACTCTTCCCTCCCCGTTCCTGCCCCACCCCCACGGCCCTAACCTGGTGGCCCCCTTCAGCTGTGGTCCCTGGCCTGCTAGCTCAAATCTCCCCACCTGCCCTGGCTTCCCCACCTCCTCCTCTAAACCCACCCCTTCTCGCATCTTCGCACCCCCCACCCCCCACTGACACTCCGCAAGGGACTGGAGCTCAGGACCCACGCGCGCCCCCTACCCAACGAAGGCACTGGAACCCCCACCTCCACCCCCCAGGAATGAATGCCCTGTTTCACCCACACCTGCCTGCCTGGCTCCCTTGCACCGTCACCATCTGGTGCAGTTTCCAGCCCCAGGACGGTAGTCCGGGAAATCTAGGCTGTGGTCTGACCCCCTCTTCATCCCCTTTCTGGCCTGCAGTGAGCTGGACTACCACGAGGCGGCCTCCGTGAATAGCCGCTGCCAGGCCATCTGCGACCAGTGGGACACCCTGGGCACACTGACCCAGAAGAGGAGGGACGCACTGGAGGTGGGTTTGGGGCCAGGGAGCTGGGGGCTGGAGACTGGAGGCTGGTGCGGGCTGGCTGGGCAGGCTGCTGACTTGCTACCCCGTGGCCCCTAGCGGATGGAGAAGCTCCTAGAGACCATCGACCAGCTGCAGCTGGAGTTTGCCCGGCGGGCAGCGCCCTTCAACAACTGGCTGGACGGGGCTGTGGAAGACCTGCAGGACGTGTGGCTGGTGCACTCGGTGGAGGAGACCCAGGTGGATGCAGGGTTCCAGTTTGGGGGGTGCTGGATGGGGTGACAGGGAAGCGGGCCTCGACTCCCGTCAGCCCTTTCTTTGGCATGGAGATGAGAGGGAAGCCCCAGTCCCCAGATGCTAGGCTGGGAGACAGGAGGCCCGCTGCGGACCCACGGGGGCGCCTGCAGCATGTGGGCTGCGGGAACTGGAGGGTGCTGGCTCACGCCTCCCGCCCGCCCTGCCCAGAGCCTGATGTCTGCACACGAGCAATTCAAAGCTACGTTGCCGGAGGCTGACCGAGAGCGAGGAGCCATCCTGGGGATCCAGGGGGAGATCCAGAAGATCTGCCAAACATACGGATTGCGGCCCAGCACCACCAACCCCTACATCAGCCTCACACCACAGGACATCAACACCAAATGGGACATGGTCAGTCTGCCCGTGACCCACCCACCCTGTGTGTTCTAACCACCTCGGAACCTCAGGCATCGCGAGCTATACAGACTCTAGTCCACCTTCGGATCTGCAGTCTGTCACAGCCTCCGTGGGGCTTTGGATATATTGCCCTGCCTCTCACGGTCTCCTCTGCAAAATGGTCCTAACAGCAGCGTTTTCCTGTAGGGCCTGATATGAAGTAGAATTAAGCCTGGGGTATGGACATCTCGTTGTATCACTGGCCCCATTTTACAGATGAGGAAACAAACCTGGATGTCATGTGACTTGCCCAAGAGCTTGTCCTTATGAGCCCAGACATGTTGGCTCCGAGTAGCAGGGGCTCTTCTAGGGGTTGGAGCCCATCTCCCCTCAAAGCAATCGTCTGGCTCCCAGAGCTGCCCCAGGCACATAGCACCCTTCTTCCTAGGTCCGAAAGCTGGTGCCCAGCCGGGACCAGACGCTGCAGGAAGAGCTCGCCCGGCAGCAGCTGAACGAGAGGCTCCGGCGACAGTTTGCTGCTCAAGCCAATGCTATTGGGCCCTGGATCCAGGGGAAGGTGGAGGTAAGCCTCGGAGGGTGGGGCCGTCTCGGGGAGTGAGGCCAAGGCCGGAGCCACAGGGGCCTGGGAGTGCTCATCCTGCCTGTGTCCCCCAACAGGAGGTGGGGCGCCTGGCCACAGGGATGGTCGGCTCTCTGGAGGACCAGATGGCTGCGCTGCGGCAGCAGGAGCAGAACATCATCAACTATAAGAGCAACATTGACCGGCTGGAGGGGGACCACCAGCTGCTGCAGGAGAGCCTGGTGTTCGACAACAAGCACACGGTCTACAGCATGGAGGTGAGAGGCACCGGCTTAGAGGGGGCGGGGAGACGGCGCTGGCTGGGGAAGCCCAGGGCAACCATGGGGGGACCCAGCACGTGTGCCCCAGGGGGGACCCCAGGTCAGCCTGCTGAGTTCCCCAGGGCGCCCGCAGGGATACTGAGATCTAGCGAGGGAAACTGACCTGTCCAGGGTCACAGGGCCATCTGAAGCCAAGCCAGGACTGGGTGATCAACACTTAGTGCATAGTAAGTTCTCAAACTTCAAGGCAGGAAGGGCTGCGGACAGTCACTCAGCACCTAGGGAACCTCCAGATAGGGACAAAGGCCCAACAGAGTGGAAGACTTGCCCAGGTCACACAGCGGACTGGGAGTGAAGCTCGAACTGGTGGCCAGGCACCGGCCGCCTACTGACTTGAATCATCACATGTTTCTCAGCACATCCGCGTAGGCTGGGAGCAGCTGCTCACCTCAATCGCCCGCACTATCAATGAGGTGGAGAACCAGGTACTGACCCGAGATGCCAAGGGCCTGAGCCAGGAGCAGCTCAACGAGTTCCGGGCATCCTTCAACCACTTTGACCGGGTCAGCGGGGGCCCACCGCTGTGGGGTGGTGGCCTTGGGGGCTGGTGGGGTTGGACAACCAAGTCTGATAATCACTCATGTGCCACAGAAGCGGAACGGAATGATGGAGCCGGATGACTTCCGGGCTTGCCTCATCTCCATGGGGTATGACCTGGTGAGTGCCCCCAGCCTTTGTCGCGGGAGTCCCATCAGAGCCTCTCTCCTACAGCGTGATCACCTACTGTATCCCTCCTAGCTTCACATGCGTTTCATTCTCAGCATGCCCACTGGGGCTGGGCAGAATGACCCCATTTCTCATAGGGGCTGTTAAAGGCTCAGGTAAATGAACTTTCTCAAGGACGCAGCTAGGATTTGGACTTGGTTATAGGTGACCCAAAAGCCTGAGCTTGCAACATTTTTACCCAGAGAAACAGCACTACAGAGAGCTCCAGAAAAAAGATCAGGACTCAAGGGCAACAGGGGGCATTGCCAGGGGCAAGAAGCAGGTTTCCGCTGAGTAGAGAGGATTCCCTGTACACCCAGAGCCAAGGCTGTGGCACAGTCCATGGAGGCAAGAGAGCGCTTTATAACCCGGGCTGTCACGCCAGAGCTAGACAGTGCCCGGAGGGGACATGAGGAGCCTTCTGGCTTTAGCACCCACAATAGACAACGGTGTCTGGCTTCTGTCCCTACAGGGAGAGGTGGAGTTTGCTCGCATCATGACCATGGTGGACCCCAACGCAACTGGCGTCGTGACCTTCCAGGCCTTCATCGACTTCATGACCCGAGAGACAGCTGAAACCGACACAGCTGAACAAGTTGTGGCCTCCTTCAAGATCCTGGCAGGAGATAAGGTGAGTCCCGGTGGCGGAGGGGGTTGGGAGGCTGTGACAAGGACCAGGGTCTGTGGGTCCTCAACAACCCTTTCTCCCCCAGAACTACATCACTCCCGAAGAGCTGCGGCGGGAGCTCCCCGCTGAGCAGGCCGAATACTGCATCCGTCGTATGACACCCTACAAGGGCTCCGGGGCTCCAGCTGGAGCCCTGGACTACGTGGCCTTCTCCAGTGCCCTCTACGGGGAGAGTGATCTCTGACTGCAACCTCTAAGGGTCTCTGCAAGAGTCAGAGGGAGAGGGAGCTCCCTCTGGCCGATCCCATCTATGTCTCGGAGCAAGGGCCTCAGAGAACGGCCAGCCATGTCCTTCTGAATAAAGACCCACCCGTGAACCTCTCTTTCTTCCTCTTTCGGTTCCCGAAGCAGAAGCTGGGCCCTTAGGCTCCTGGGCAGGACCAGCTGCCCAACCTCGACCCTCCAGGAGTCCCGTCTACCCCTCTTTTCCCTTAGGTACCAAGCACTCACCACACTGGGGTTTAGGACACCTCTTTATTGCTGTTAGAAAAAGGCAGTTACAATAGTTTCTCTAGATGTGTAAGGAAACAATGTCCCCAAATCCAGGGGGAACCAGAAAATGTATAGCATCAGACAGAGGAAAGGCAGGGCAGGAAGCCAGAGCCTGCTGAGGACAAAGCTGGGTTTAAAACCAGAGTATCTTCTTCCCACCTGCTCCGTACCCAAGCCCAAGGTTCTTGCCCCAGCCTCAGCTGCCAGGACACCCTCCTTCGGCCCAAGGGCCTCCTAGCTACCACAGGTCAACAAAGGTGCTGCTGGGGAACTTCAAGGTAGGGTGGGGGGGAGAGGGGGGTAGGGGTGTTGCCCTAGCCCAGTGCCTTTTGCTCACCCTGAGCTACCCGGTGCCTGTCCCTCAGCCAGCTGTGCCTCCTGGGAAGGGGCCTGGACACGCAGGCCAGGCTGAGGAAGGGGCTGCTCTGATCAGCACCAGGTCCCGCGCTGGTGCTCCTCAGTTCACCACTGCCGAGCTGGCCATGGTGTTCACACCGCAGGCCCCGGACCCACGATGCAAGTAGTAGTAACCCTGGCAGGAAGGCAAGGGGGCTGGTGAGGGCGCTCAGGCGGGACCGGGCTGGGCGGGCCGGGGCCGGGCAGCCCAGACTCACCTCCTCGCCCCAGTCTGAGCCCCAGCTGTTCTTGATGGCCCAGAAGGGAGTGCCAGAGCCTGGGGAGCAGTGCGGGACGCAGGTCAGGGCTCCCAGCCCTCTGCACTCTCCCAGTATCTGCTGTGGTCTACTGGGACAGGTACTAGGAAAAGAGCAGAAAGCCAGACAGGCCCGCCTACCACCCTCCCGGAGACCTGGTGTGGCTCTGGGGTCAGCGGAGGACACCCAGCTCTCTCCCCACCGCCAGGTTACTTATCTGAAACAGCTCTACCTCCCACTGCCTCAGCATTCCCATCCGAGAGGGGACAGCGGACTCCTGCCTGGCCCAAGACCCACAGCGGGGTAAGGACAGGGTTCCCAGGCACTCCCTCCCTTCCCCCATCCAGGGGTCCTGAGAGGCTGTGGCCCAACTCCTGCCCGTGACCCAAAGCGGCAGGGCAGAGGACGGGGGGCCGTCAGTGGAACTCACGGTTGCCGTAGCCCACGAGCAACACCGCGTGGTCGATGAGCCAAGGGCTGCAGAGGGGCCGCAGTGGGTGCGAGATCCCATGGCGGTAGAACTGGGGTGGGGAGAATAAAGAGTAGGGGCCGCCTCCAGGGAGAGGTGGGAAGGCAGCCGGCCAGGGATGGGCAGGGGCAGCAGAGCCGGGGCCTTACCTGCATGCCAAAGGCATTGATGGCAACGGAGATGGGGCCCTTCTCGGCCAGCCAGGCCGCCAGCGCTGAGACACGTGAGGGACCGCGTCAGGGACAGCCAGGCGCAGCCAGCCTGCCCCCACCCTCGCCCTGGCCCGTACTCACTCTCCTCATTCTGGCTCAGCTCCACCGAGTCATTGATGTAGACCCTGGCCTTCTTCGGAGAGAAACCGCAGGTCTGCATGCGGCCGCGGTAGCTGTAGTCGTCCTCCGTCTCCAGCCCCCCTGGGCAGTGGCGGGGTCGGATGGCGCACGGAGAGAAAATAGGGACCCCTGTGTGCACACACTCGTCTTCTCCAGGCCAGGGGCCACACTCAGCCCCTTCTGCGAGGTCTCAAGGTCCTCACCCACCCCAGACCAAGGCCCTGGCCTCTGAGCAACAGCCTCCCTCTAGAGATGATGAAACAGAGACTGAGGGGGCTGAGGGAGGAACCAGGGAGAAACATGGCTGATCCTTACTCGGCCCAGAACTCCTAGGGCTCTTCGCCTTGGCTGCCTTGCCCTGCTCAGTCTGCTCCCAGTGTGGCCCAGACCCCTGCTGGGCTCCCAGTCTTTGCACAGCCACTGCAGTCCCTCAGACTTTCATCCCTGGGCCGCTGAAGCCCACCACAGAACTGAACTGCCAGTTTAAGTCAATACCTCCTCAAGGATGAGGTATGTTGTTACAGAAATACAGACCTCCAAGTAGCAAAAACACCAAGACCCCTGCTGTGCACCAAGGACTTTAAGTATCATCTCCTCACTTGATACTCAGAGCAGCCACGTGAAGTGGTCAAGACGAGCCCCATTTCACAGATGAAATCAAAGAGTTGACTTGCTGAAGGTTTTCATGAAGGCTTGACATCAACACCCGAACCCGCTGAATCGCGCTGACCCCCACTGCCCCTCCTGACCCCGTGAATGCATACCCAGAGTCTTTATGGCCGAGTAGGCGTTGGAGGGCAAGCCACCCAGGCAGGCCTTGTCCACCTTGTCACAGTCCAAGAGCTCTAGGAGATAGAAGCCTGGTCCTGAGGAGCCCTCTGGAGGGACTGGGCAGGGGGCAGGGGCGTTGAGTAGGAGGCTCACCCTGCTCGGAGAGGGAGAGCAGGGCCCCCTGTTTCAGGAACCACTGGCCCTCCACGTTACCAGTGACTGAGAAAGCCCAGCAGGAGCCACACATGCCCTGCAAGAGAGGGGCAGAGTCAGACCAGAGCCCCCTCCCCACTCCAGTGCAGTCCTCGTGTCCCGCCATTGCCTCTTAGAGGTCCGACCTGGTTCTTGACTTTGGTGACAGCCCCCTTTCTCCTCCAGTCCCACTCGGATGGGGCAGAGTCGCCAGTGGACTTGTCTAGGCGCATGTTCTTGCCACGGTACTCTCTTAGGAGGGGATTCAGGTAGATGGTACGGAACTCCTCCTCTGTGGGGAAAGGTGGGCAGGGGATGGGGGGTGGGGAAAAGTATAAGGCAGCCCTGATCGGGGGGCCTTGGGAGGAGACCGTGACTCTTCCAGGCTCCATGAGGGCTCTGGCCACCACTGCTACCTGTAAGGTCACTGAACTTGGTGACCCCATACTGAGCTGTGCCACGGTCCAGTGCCTGGATCTTCTGTGCTCGCATCATGTTGTTGGAAAAGACAGACATGCGCCACTGGGTTTCTGAGAACCAAGGAGCAGGAGAGGAAAGGTTTGGACCCCAGGCAGATGATGAAAGGCACTTGGGACTAACAAGCACAAGGTTTCCCTGGGGAGTAGGTGGGCTCTGGATCAGGCCTCAAGCTCTTTTCAAGGACAGAACTCTGGGAAGGTCTGGAGATGAGGAGAGGTCCAGACCTGTGAGTGATAAGGGGGAAGTGGGAACAATTTTTTGGGTCACACTGAATTGATGATAGCCCAGGAGTGAAGGCAGAAGCAAAATGGGCTCCAAAGGGTATCCTCAGACAGGGGGTCATGGGAAAAGACCACCATGCTGGAGAGATGGGGGTACCAGCAGAGAAAATCTGGCCTTTGCCCCTTCCCATTCTACCCAGAATGATGAAGACCCATGCTTTCTGATCAAGAAAAAAATATGGGAGGAGACACGTCCCTGAGGCAACTGTCCAGTCCTATGAGGCTGGGCAAGAACTTGGGGATTTAAGGAGACCCTGAATGGATGCACTGCCTCTTGTGTCCTTCCCCTCCCCAACACCAAGGTACCAAAGGGGGGTAAGGTCCTCATTTGGTTGGGACAGGTACAGCCAAGGCAGGGTCCTCACCCTCTTTCGACTCATACGTCCGATTATAGGTGGTAACGAACTCCTTGAAGATTGAAGCCATTTTCACGGAAAAATCCTGTAAGAGGCACAGGGGTCTTTACAAGTAATCTTTCACAGATTCACCAGGGAGCCCAGGCCAGGGGGGGGGAAAGAGAAGAGGAAATGAAGCAGCAGCAGGCCGCCAGATGGAGCTGGGCTGCTCACCTGAGGCAGGGGTTCCTTGTTCAACAGTGGAAGGACTGAACTCAAAGTCTCGTTTTTGTCATCTGGATAGGGTTAGAACAGAGAAGAAATCAAGGCTGAACCCTGAGTGAAGCCTGGTCTGAACTACGCCAGCATCCTCGGGCTATCCCAGCACCTGTGACCTTGGTATCCACTGGGCCGCAGTCCCGTCTCAGGAGCATGTGTTTTCCTAGCTCGTCCAAGATTTCGAAGCTGCAGAGCTAGAGAGAGAGGAGGAAGCCAGTCTGGGGGCTGGGAATGGAGCAAGGCCTTGGCAAGATGGAGCTGGAAGGGCCTCGTGTGAAGACCCCCTCCAAGGCAATCCCCCCCCGACAGCGCACAGTGAGGCAAAGTGCGCACCCTGCCATGCCCCCTCTTAAGTGCATTTTGGTTTCTGGCCCGCAGAACCTTGGGAAATGACTCAGGGTGGGGTAGTTGCTGCCTCTTCATCACTTGACCCAAACTCATCACGGGGACTGAGGAGTCCCAGGAGCCCTACCACTCACCAGGGTCTTCTTGGACACAGGGAGCTGGCACACCGTGGGGTCGTTGCAGGGAGGCTCCTCTAGGGTCGCCCTCAGGGAGTACAGCGACCCCTGGCCCGCCTGGAGGGAGCAACGGGTGAGGCGGGCACGTCCCTCGCTCCTCAGCCCGTCCCTCCCACAGCCCCGCCCCACCCCCTTCCTTTCCCGATCACCAGAATTCGTCCCTCCGGCATCCCGCGGCCCCCACCCCGGGCCCAGGCCAAACTTCCCAACCCCCCGACTAGGGCCCCCGCGCACCAGGACCAGGAAGCCCGCACCCCAGGCGCATCCTCACCCGGCGGACGCGACCGCGCACGGCCCCCAGCGTCGCCCGCGTCCCGGCTGCCCGGCCGCGGTTGTACATCTCCAGGGCGAAGCGGGCGGGCCCCAGCAGCTCCGGGTACGCCGCCTCCCGGGCCTGAGCGTCGGCTGCTCGGCGGGGCGGGGCGGGAGCGGCGCCCAGGAGCAGCCCCAGCAGCGACAGCAGCGACAGCCAGGATGCCATGGCGAGGGCGAAGCCGGCGGCCCGGACGCACCGACCGACGGACGCGCGGACCAACTGACAGGGCGGCGCAGCCCGCGGCCAGAGGGGCCGACGTCCCTCCCCCTGCTCCCGGGGCGGCGGGGCGCGGGCCAATGGACGCGGGCCCGGTGCGCCTGCGCACTCGGTTATTTACGCGAGGCACGTGGGCCGCGCCTGCGGTGCAGGCGAGTCTTTGCCAAAGCGCGAGGAGGAGGAGGGGGGAGGGGAAGGGGGAGGGGAAGGGGGAGGGGGAGGGG
>NC_081557.1:5603750-5712875 GCF_022355385.1 Mustela nigripes | reverse complement strand
GGGGGAGGAGAAAGACGGAGGGGCGTAGTTGACTTGCTGCCTCACAGCAGATCGGTCAGTCTGTGGACACGTGGCCCGCCCAGCTGCAGCCTTGGAATAATCCTCTTAGGTCTCGGAGACCTTTAGGGAGGGGAAGGGATGCTGGCCTGGAAGTGACAATAGTTAATTAACAGTTGGTTTTAGAGCCTGGGTTCACAGCTCAGTTGCCCCTTGGAGGCTCCTCCGCTCCTCAGCAAGATGGCAGGTAATATCCCCCGGACTGGCAGTGCCTACCGCTGTCGTGGGGATCTAACACAGATCCGCACGCATTCGGGAACCACTAAAGCGAGGTGCCGCGTGCAGGACTGTTCTGTGGTTCATTCAAGCTTTCACAGCTGTGTTCCAGGGCCTTCTAGCAAGAAGATGCATGAATAGATGTATTAGGCACGGGGCTGCCTGCTTGGAGCTCTGGTGGAGCGACATGAGAACGAGATTGTCCTGCAGGGTGTTCCCAGCTAGGGAGAGAAACAGGAAGGAGAGAGTTTAAGGGAATGGAGGAAATCCCAGAAGGGGATGGAGATAGTTTGGGCTTAGAGAGCGTGGAGGACTAACACTAAATGTCACCCGGTCCAAACCTGACTTGCTGCAGCAAGTCTAAAAAGGTGAAGTGACTTTCCAGCTACTCAGAAATAAGTGCTGGAGCCAGACCAGAGCTGGCTTTGAGCTCCATCCTGGCTGAGATCTGAGATGCCTGAAGGTTTCCAGCAGGTGTTTACCTCTCCCTGCTGTGCAGTTTAAGCTCTTTGGGGCTCCCTCTGTGTCTCTTACAGGAGACAATCCCAGGTCTTTAATGCAGCGTCTAGAGCCCCTCCAGTGCCGACCAGTCAGTCCTCACCCTGTGCTGTGCACTTGAAACGTCAGCCTCCGTCCGTCTGTGTCTCACAAGTTCAAGCTCTTGCACACATCAGGAACTTCCCACTGCTCTTCCCTCCACCAGACACCCAGACACCCTTCATTTCGCAGTGTAGAGGACACTTCCCCGGGAAGCCATCCTTGAGCCACCCCCACTGCCCCTGGCTGGGCCAGCTGCCACTGCTGCTGTACTCCTAGATGCCTAGCCCCTGAACTTCCTCTCACACTGGGCTGCAATTTCTGTGTCACTCGTGGCTGTCCTCTGGAAGGCAAGGATTGGGTCAGGGCAGGGACCTTGTCCTGCTCGCTGCCGCTTCCTCAGTACCTCGCAGAGTACCAACACACTAAATACCTGCTTAACAGATGTTTGTTGAATGAATGCATGACTCCTTTGGTGTGCCCTGGATTGGGCGTGACGTCACCCAACTGTTATTTAATGCACAGCTGCCTTTTCTAGAAAGATAAGCGATGTGAGGAATTTTGGAAATGCCTGCCTGCATCTATGGCAGATCCCATACCCACGCTCACACGCACTTCATCTCCTGACAGGTCTGAAGCTGAAAGAATTAAAAATAGAGATTGCTAAGTCCCCAGCAGAGGCAGTGGACTTTTCTTAGATCCAGGTTTCTGGAGATCCACGTCGGCCTTTGCGAGAAACGGTCATCTTTCTCAGACTTTGGTCCCTGATTGCTGGAACCACCCAAAAAGTGGCTCGTTTTCACAGCAGAGTGAGGCAGGAGAGCATAATGATAATTTATGGATCAGTAGGGGAGCGGGGTATTTTTTTAAGGTGCATGTATGTTACCTTGGGCAATTCTCGCAACAACCTGGAAGAGAAATATTCTAAGTGAGGAAACTGAAACCGAGACAGGCAAACTGAGCAGACCCCATGAGAGAAAAATCTGAGTCTTTTTTCCTTGCTCGTTTTCCTGCCCCTATTCATGAACCCCTGCCTTACACAGGCCTTAATGTATGTCCTCTGGGTGAAGGTCAAGGAGTCAGTGATTTCTTTTCTTTTCTTTTTTAAGATTTTATTTATTGGGGCGCCTGGGTGGCTCAGTGTGTTCGTCCTCTGCCTGCGGCTCAAGTCATGATCCCAGAGTCCTGGGATCCAAGCCCTGCATCCAGGCTCTCTGCTCAGTGGGGAGCCTACTTCCCCCTCTCTGCCTGCCGCTCTGCCTACCTGTGATCTGTCTCTCTCTCTGTCAAATAAATAAATAAAATCTTTTAAGAAAGATTTTATTTATTTTGTGAGAGAGAACGAGAGCGAGAGCACAAGCGGGCTCAAGCAGGTGGGGGTGGGTGGTAGAGGCAGAGGGAGAACCAGACTCCCCGCTGAGCAGGAAGCCGGATGCAGGACTCCATCCCAGGACTCTGGGATCATGACCCAAGCCAAAGACAGCCACTTAACTGAGCCACCCAGGTGCCCAAGGAGTCAGTGATTACTGGAGTCACCAGTGGTTACTGGAGTCTTCCAGCAAACAAGATAACATTTAAGGAGTGACTGGGTGGGGTCATAAACTTCTCCAAGACCCCTGACTGCAAACACCTTGACCCCAAGACCCCTGGCTCCAGGGCACAAGTGAGGACACCTGAGCGCTCATCTTTATTCCGCCAGTTCCCGGATGCCTGAGAGGACTTGTACGCCAGACCGCCATCCTCGATAAAGATTCCAGACCCCCCCCCACCAAAGACTCATGCTTCTTTGCTTTCCGAGGCTCACAGACACTCCACGTGTATTTGCTTTCTCTGTATCGTCAATGAACTCTACTTTCCCCTACAATTGGCTCGCGTTTGATTTCCATCCTATGTGAAGCCAAGGACCCCTCCTTGCTGGTCCTGCGGGACCCCCTCTGGATCCTTGGACCTGGCCTGTCTGCATCAAAACCAGGGGCATGCTGACATTCAGAAGCTGAGTAGGAAAGAGGGAGTGACAGAGGAGACTGGGAAGATGTGGACACTGAGTGGGGAGGAAGACTGAGAAGGTCATGTTCATAAAGTGGGAGAGAAGAGGGTGTATTTCGGGGAAGAGGAAGTGACTGTCTGGGTCAAATGCCATAGGGAAGGAAGCTAAGTAAGATGAGAGAGACGTGACCTTTGGATTGGGTGACATGTAGGTCACTAGAGACCTCACTAAGAGTGGTGGGTTGAGGGGAGAATTTGAGAAATGTGGACAACGGCCGGAGATAAGGATCTCAAAAAGCTTTGCCATGTAGGAGATGAGAGAAACAAGGTGATAACTAGCCAGGTAAGAGGCATTGGAAGAGTATTTTTGAAGACCGCAGACTCTAAGGTTACGTGTCTGACTTTGGCTCCCATCATGATCTCAGGGAATTGGGATCGAGTCCTGCATCTGGCTCCCTGGTCAGCCGGGAACCTGCTTCTCCCTCTGCCTGCTGCTCCCCCGGCTGGGCTTTCTGTCTCTCTGTTTCTCTCTTTCTCTGACAAAATCTTTCATGGCTCAATTGGTTAAACATCTGCCCCGGGCTCTAGTCATGATCCCAGGGTCCTCACATGGAGCCCCACATCTGGCTCCCTGGTCAGCAGGGGAGTCTGCTTCTCCCCCTCCCCCCTGCTTCTGCTCTCACTCTCTCTCTTTCAAATGAATGAATAAAATCTTAAAAAAAAAAAAAAAGTGATGGCAGAATCTAGAGCACTTTTATGGGTCGGTGTGAGTGACCAAATGGAAAGCGAGATACTGATGATTCAGGAGAAAGGGGAGAGAATAGCAAGAGCAAAGAGATTGGAAGGTAAGAGGTGATGTATTAGTTACCTGTTACTGTGGGAATATCACCGCAAAATGAACCACGAGGCTGCAGTGTCCTGGGAGACTGGCCTGGGGAAAGCTCTGCTTGGAAGCTCAGTGGTTACTGGCAGCGTTCAGGTCCTCGAGGGCTGCTGGACTGAAGCCTCAGTTCTTTGCAATCTGACTGGCAATCCGTTGCCCTCAGTTTTTTGCCCCATGGGCCTTCCAACATGGACTTTCGTCCTCAAAGCTGATGTGATTTTGGAATATAGGTGAGGTTCGGTGAGGTGAGGTCTGGAGCCAACAACCAAGAAGGAGTTCCTGAGATGTCTTTGGTGCAGAATGGCGGTTTATTAAAGCACGGGGACAGGACCCATGGGCAGAAAGAGAGAAAGAGCCGTTGCTCAGGGATCTTGAGAAATGGTGATTACAAACTCTGGATTTGGGAAAGTAAGGCAAAGGGAGGTTTCAAAAGACTTTCAGGAGACCTGCAAGATACCAGAGGCCATGCCATTGTCAAGTTAAGGTTGTTTTCCTCTCTAGCAAGGCATTAACAATAAGAGAGTTGGGAGGTTCCCAGAAGAATGTCACCTGTGCCCCACCCAGGAGTGGGAGGCAGGTGTCAGCTTGTCCTTGGTCTTCCGCCAGGCTTCTGCTCACTCATCAATGCCAGTAAGGGGAAGTGAGGATATTACAACCTTGTCGGAAATAATCACTTACACATTATCATGTATCTTTCACCTGTGCCCTGCTGTGCTGTGGGTTACTGGTTTTAGAAGCCTGCCACAGATCCTTCTCACACCCAAAGGAGGGGGGAATGTCGTGTCTCTCCCTATCAGATAGGGGCCTCCAAATGGGGGGCTACTGATCGGTGGAAGCCGGGGTATGAGCCGTGAAAGGATTCACCCCAGGCAGAACAAAGGAGATAGAAGGTATCGAATACAGCAAGGGAGCAGAGGACAGGACAGAGAAGCAGTGGGTGGGGTGGTATTTAGAGGGGGAAGGTGAAGGGCTCCTGGGTGGCTCAGTCTGCCTTTGGCTTGGGTCATGATCCCAGAGTCCTGGCATCGAGCCCTGCACTGGGCTGCTGCTCAGCGGGAAGCCTGCTTCTCCCTTTCCCACCCCCCCCCCCACTTGTCTTCCCTCTCTTGCTGTCTCTGTCAAATAAATAAATAAATAAATAAATAAAATATTTAAAAATAAACAAATAAGAAAAATAAGGTGAGGGCTTATGGGGACTTTTCCCTAGTTTGGTAACCTTGCCTGGTTGTAAGTAGCCCGTTGGTCGCTTAGGGTTTGTGGAAGTTTTGAGGTGGGTGTGTTCAGCTCGGTGGTCGGTGGTGATCGCTGTGGGCCCTTTCTATATTCCTTTGCTCAAGCCTGTTGCCTGAAAGCAGCTTCTACAGGGGAGACTGCACAGAGACCTGAATCTCAGGAGGCTGGGATCGTGGGGGTCACCTTAGGGTCTGCCCACCACAGGCGTTCCCCAGGAGAGTGCTCGGCACACCAAACCATGAACCACAGTAAAAATAATGCCTAACATTTTGTGAGCACTAAGTACATGCTGGGCCCTCAGGGTCCTCACCACGTTCGTGCATTAGCCCATGTCACCCCCACAACCGCCCCCTTGAGACAGGAAACAGGGACAACAGGAGAAGCAGGAACTTCCCCAAGTTGCAGAAATGATAAATGAGGGACGCCTGGGTGGCTCAGTTGGTTGAGCAGCTGCCTTCAGCTCAGGTCATGATCCCAGCGTCCTGGGATCGAGTCCCGCATCGGGCTCCTTGCTCACGGGGGAGCCTGCTTCTCCCTCTGTTTCTGTCTGCCCTGTGCCTGTGCTCGCTCTCTCTCCCTCTTTCTCTCTCTGACAAATAAATAAAATCTTTAAAAAAAAAAAAAGGGAAGCCGGGTTTGAATCCAATTTTTTTTTTTTTTAAGATTTTATTTATTTATTTGACAGAGACACAGAGAGAGAGGGAACTCAAGCAGGGGCAGTAGGAGAGGGAGAAGCGGGCTTCCTGCGCTCATCCCAGGACCCTGGGATCGTGACCTGACCTGAACCGAAGGTAGACGCCTAACTAACTAGCTACCCCGGCATCCGAGACACTTTGGGTTTTTTAAGCCTTGTTTCCCCTCGATGACAGAAATCTTCTGGGACTAGGAGATGGAAGACAGTGGTGAGAGATTAGACAAGATGCCAAAATCCCGGGCTTTACAGTCAGATTGACAGGCCTGGATTCTAATTCTGCTTCCCCCACTTCAAATTGACTCCGAGACCATGAGGAATTTACTTCACGCCGGAGTCTTTTTTGTAGAAATCAGAAGTTAGAAATGTACCTCATTTACGATGAAGGAGCAGAAGGCAAGCTGAACGCGAAGCACAAGGCGACACCTCGCCATCAGGAGATTGTGACTCTGGAGCCACTCGGTTCACCACAATCGCTCGCTTCAGTTGTATCTTCTCACATGATCCTGACTGGACATGTACACGTGGAAATACAGATTTCTATAGCACAAATTACTTCCATTTTACTTTCCCTTGATTTCTAAAATTATGTGGGTAAGTAGGATAGTATCTATAAATTTCATTTCGTTCATTTAACAAACATAGGCCAAGGGGTGCCTGGGTGGCTCAGTGGGTTGAGCTTTTGCCTTCTGCTCAGGTTACGGTCTCAGGGTCCTCCGATTGAGACTGGCATTGGGTTCTCTGCTCAGCAAGGAGCCTGCTACCGCCCCACACACACACACACACACACCCCTCTCTGCCTCTCTGCTTACTTGTGATCTCTCTGTCAAATAAATAAATACAATCTTTAAAAAAAAAAAAAAAAAAAAGGCCAAGCGCATGTTATGCATGAGACACTGTCTAGATGATGGGGGCAGGGGCTGGGCATTGCAAAGTATCTGTCGTTCAATGGCCTATTGGATCTGACACCGCTGAGATACACTGGTAGGCTAAGCTGATGACTACGTGACTTGAGACACATCTTTCCACCTCTCTGAGCCTCAGCGTCCTTGCAGACTGAATGAGATCACGCAACCTCTCTTAAGTGCTGCTTGACCCGTAGCCGTCAAATTCATTTACTATAAATGCATTTCTCTACGGCACAGGTGTACTAAAACCCTTGCATCTTTCTTAAATAATTCCTCAAACTCCATTGCCTAACTGTGGCTGTATTTTGAGGCTCCTCCTCTCCCTCCCAGCTCTAGGTCGTCGAGAATCCTCACTGATTAATTCGGTCCGAAAGAGCGAGTGGTGGGGCCGGGTACCTGAGGCCCTGGCTGTGGGCGGACCTCTCCCTGCACCGTTCAGGGGCCTGGAGTCTCGGACTGCCGTTGTGACTCATCGCCGCCACACGGTGGCGCTGTTGAGGCGCGGTCCTGGACTTGGCGCGTGTCGCGATCCCTCCGAGGAGTTTCGGGACACTATCCCTGGGCCCGCTCTCTTCCTACGCAGCCGCTGTCTTCCAAAGCCCAATCCCTGAGCCAGGGAGGCAGGGCCAGAGAAGTGTCTGGCATCACTGGATGAAAATTAGCCCCAAGGGCGCTTTGGTGGCTCAGTCAGTGAAGGGGCTGCCCTCAGCTCAGGTCATCATCTCCACGTCTTGGGATGCTGCGGGGAGTCGGCTTCCTTCTCCCTCTCTGTCCTTCCGCTCTCTCCTCCCTGCTCGTTCTTTTTTTTTTTTTTTTTTTTCTTAAGATTTATTTACTTATTTGACAGAGACACTGGGAGAGAAGGAGCACAAGCAGGGCAAGTGGGAGAGGGCGAAGCAGGCTTCCCTGAAGCCCAGCAGGAAACCCAATGTGTGGCTCTATCCTAGGACCGCAGATGCTCAAAGACTGCGTCACCAAGATGTCCCTCTCCCTGCTCGTTCTCTCTCTCTCTCTCTCTCAAATAAATAAATAAAATCTTTAAAAATAAATAGTCCAAATTCACATCCCCTACACGCATCTAAAAATTAAAGCAGCGCTTCTGGCTTCACAGTAACCTTCTTGACGTCAACTCTTGAATCTCAAACTTAGTCCAAACTGCATCTGGTTTTAATCCCCACTACACTCTGGAATTCGCTATCTTAGCATAGGACATCAGTATCCACCCAGAGGTTCAGTCCACAGATGGGGAGTGTCCTTGATTCTTCCCTTTCCTTCACGTCCCACATCTAACCCGTTTTCAAGTGCTCTAGATTCACCTCCCAATATCTCCCAATTCATGACCAAACCATGATCATTGCTTGCCAGACTGGACCTACTCCTGCCTGCGGTAATTTACTCTCCATGCAGCAGCCAGAGGGACCTCCTTGAACATAAGTGGGACCAAGTGTGGACTATGATGTGCAGACCAGATTCCCCCTTTGTGAATGAACTTGGTGTCCAGCTACTGTGGGAGTGCTGCCCCCACGTGTCAGCTCCCTGGGGATTGTCATGCTCCCCTCCTCCAAGCAACTGCCATCTAATAACAAATCTAAAGGGTCACCCTAGCTTCAGAACCCCCTGCAGGATCAGGAACAGTATCCATTGAGATGGCATAGCAGCTCAACCTCTCTCTCTCTCTGTCGTCTAGCCTCTTTTCCCTCTCTTTACTTGGCGTTGATCCTGAGAGCTCCTGCTAACAGACATCCTGCCTGCCAATATCCATCTCAGAATCTGCTCACCGGGGACCCCAGCCCAAGTGACATCCCGCACCTAGAATTAAATCCAACCTCCATCCCACGACCTGATAGGCTGGGCGTGATCTGGTCCCTTGCTCTTGCCTGAATTCATCTCATGCCTCTCTTGCCACCCCTCGCCATGCCGCTGCCACAGTCACCCCTTCATGTCCACAAGCTAAGTGCTTCCCTGTTTCAAGGCCTGTGCACTGTCTGTTCCCTCTGTGTAGAGAAACTTCTGCTCTGTAGATGTCACATTCGTTCCCAACTGTCCTGTCTTTGCTTAAACACTATTTCTTGAGAGTAGGACCACCATATCTAAAGAAGCCCCACTCCGTCTCTCTCAGAAACTTTTACTGAACCTGAAGTATTTTTAAAAGTAAAAATTTCTTTCTATTTAACTGAATGCCCATAGAAAAAAGTCATTTCATGAACTTTATTGTTGAACCTGATATTCATAAATACTTTGATATAACTGAGAAGGATATTTGAGTTATAATCTCGCAACCCAAGACAATCTAGAGTATATAGGATACTGCTTAAAAACATAACCACATGGGCTGCCTGGGTGGCTCAGTGGGTTAAGCCTCTGCCTTCGGCTCAGGTCATGATCTCAAGGTCCTGGGATCGAGCCTTGCATCGGGCTCTCTGCTCAGCTGGGAGCCTGCTTCCTCCTCTCTCTCTGCCTGCCTCTCTGCCTACTTGTGGTCTCTGTCTGTCAAATAAATAAATAATATCTTTTTAAAAAACAACAACAACAACAACAAAAACAAGATATGAGATGAGGAACTAAGACCAAAAAAGGTCAGAATATGATGCTACCTTGACCCTTAGTGCGTTTGCTCTAGTCTTTGTTGAATGACCAGATGGCTGGCTGACTAGCTGGAGATTCTGGGTCCCAGCTCTTTTCCTGGAGGCAGATTCATCTCAGGGGCCATCTCTCAGCCTTGAGTGAGCAGCTATGGTCCACTTCCGGGAATCACTATGGTCCACTTGGCTGAATCATGAGGCTAAGGGTCAGGGTACCGACCTTCCACGCCTCTACCCCCCAAGGGCTCCAGATCCTTGTGCATACATTGATTCATATCCTCCCTGCTTTGTGGCCAAAACCTCAGGCTACAGCAGCTTTGGAGAGCCTCAAAGGATTCCTGCTGCACCCTAACCCCAGAATGACCTTGACTCACTCTTGTATAAGTAAGTAGGAAGAGTCATCCAATCACAGGGATAATAACACTGCGTAGCTAGTGCTTACTCTGTGCCGTGTGCAACACCTTCTCAGGAATTATCTTTTCATTTAAAAAGGTCACCTCCAGGTGATCTGAGACCTTCAGGCACAGAAAGAGAAGCTGACATCTTAAGGACTTCCTCAACGGAAACCACTTAAATCTCTGCTTTAACCAAGTTGTTATTTTGGAGGATTTGGTCAAATGAAGTATAGCCATTTAAAATCCGAAACTAGGGTGTCTGGCTGGCTCAGCCAGTTAAACGTCTGCCTTCGGCTCAGGTCATGATCTTGGGGTCTCGGGATGGAGCCCTGCATCGGGCTCTCGGCTCGGTGGGGAGTCTGCTGCTACCCCCAACCCCAGCCCAAGCTCATGCTCTCTCTCTCTTTCTCTCAAACAAATAAAATCTTAAAAAAATAAATAAATAAAGTGTTAAAAAAAAAATAAAATCTGAAACCAGACCCGAGTCTAGGCCGGTACCACCGTTTGTGGGGCAGGGGTTGGGAGTCTGTGTGCAAGGATGGCGGGAAACCAGTTTGTCCGAGGAAAGCCGGCGTCTGACAGGATGGTGGGACTGGTCATAAACCGTCCACAGCTGGTGTGGGGTTGGCTGGCAGAGAGACTCTCCTGGGGGGGGGGGGGGGGACACACAGACCCGTGCGAAATGTCAGTCACTTGGCGCCCATCTGCTGGGGAGAAACACAGAGCACAGCCATCCCCAAGCCCTGGTCCAGAGACTCGGGGGCCGGGTTCCCTTGCGTGCCCACAGGGTACCTCACTGCCAGCCTCCTCCGTGCCCCAGGAAAGCCCCCGGCCATGCTCCTCCCTGTCCCAGTCCTCAGGTGGACTCCAAACTCCAGGCAGCAGTCTCCTTCCCCAGGGGTCAAACCCTGGTCTTCCGTGGGTGTCTCTCTTTTTTCTTGTTTTTTAATTTTATTTTTTTAAAATTTTGTTTATTTATTTGACAGACAGAGATACAAGTAGGCAGCGAGAGGCAGGCAGAGAGAGAGGAGGAAGCAGGCTCCCCGCCCAGCAGGAAGCCCGATGCGGGGCTCGATCCCAGGTCCCTGAGATCATGACCTGAGCCCAAAGCAAAGGCTTAGCCTACTGAGCCCTATTTTTAATTTTGTTTCACGGGTTTCTTTCTATAAACAGATTTCCAAATAACACTTGAGATAGTCCTGGGCCTCAGGGAGAGTGCCTCTGTCACCAGAGCCTAGCTCCTCTAAGCTCCTGTCCTATGAGGCTGAGAGATTAAGCCGGCTGAGGTCTACAGCAGAGCCCCCCTAGACCCTGTGTTCCCGCCCTGAATCATGCTGTGTACACTGGAACCCAACTCTGGGCACCTCTCCTCCTCGCCTCTAAAGCAGGGGCTGATGTTGGTGTGACTCAGCTTAGAAAGAGTTCACGCCCGAAACACCGTTAGAACAGGGCCTGGTGCGGAGTAAACCCTTCAACACCCTAGTTGTGGTTTTAGGAATCCTTCACACTTTGGTGAGTGGCTTTTACTGACTACTTGTTTACAGAGACTGAGCAGGTCAGAGCTGGGCCAGACCTCGGAGATGGTCCACAGCCACCATTTCAGCTGACAGCTGAAAAGCAAGAGAAGCGATCTGTCCACGTTTCTACATGGCAGACCTAGAAATGAGGTTCAGACCTAGAAATGAGGTTCAGGGCACGGCCTTTAAGGCAGCTTGGCTCTGTAAAAAGAACATGAGCCCTGAGATATCCGGGATCCTGGCGAGCATCACGTGAGAGCATTGTGGGAAACTCCCTACCTGACCCAGTGACTTGTCCAGCACATAGCTGGTGCTCCCTAAGGTTGTTTTTCTTCTTCCTTCATACACCAGAGCTCTAGTCTCTTCGCTGAGTTCCGAGGTAAGAGTTGACAGAAATTACGAGACTGGTGGACAGTCTTGGGGAAGGAGGACCGCAGTGGATAGTGGGGACTCTAGACAGCCAACAAGTCCCAGGCCCTGGCAGAGGGAGGTGGGCACCAATGTCAAAAAGGACCTTCTGGGGGCGCCTGGGTGGCTCAGTCATTAAGCGTCTGCCTTTTGCTCAAGTCATGATCTCAGGGTCCTGGGATCGAGCCCCGCATCCGTCTCTCTGCTCAGTGGGAAGCCTGCTTCTCCCTCTTCCGCTCCCCCTGCTTGTGTTCTCTCTCTCGCTGTGTCTCTCTCTGTCAAATGAATAAATAAAATCTTAAAAAAAAAAAAAAAAAAAGACCTTCTGGTGTCTCGTTCTCTCCCCATGTAGTAACAGAAGGACACAGGCTCTGGAGTTGCCCAATCTCTCCCACTTTATTTATTTTTTTTATGTGACAGCTTTCTTGAGATATAATTCACATACTATCTGAGTCACCCACTTAAAGTATATAACTCAGTGGTTTTTAGGATATTCTCAGAGTTGTGTCACCATCATCACAATAATTTTAGAATATTTCCATCAGGGGCAACTGAGTGGCTCAGTGGGTTAAAGCCTCTGCCTTCGGCTCGGGTCATGATCCCAGGGTCCTGGGATTGAGCCCCTCATCGGGCTCTCTGCTCAGCGGGGAGCCTGCTTCCCCTCTCTCTCTGTCTGCCTCTCTGCCTACTTGTGGTTTCTGTCTGTCAAATAAATAAATTAAAAAAAATAAATTTTAAAAAGATTAAAATATATATATAAGATATAATATAAAATATATATATATATATATATATATATTTCCATCATTCCGGAATTAGCCCCATAGCCATTAGCAGTCATTCCCCACTTCCCCCATATTTCCCCAGCCCTTGACAACTACTAATCTACCTTTCCCCTCCCCCTATGAATTTGCTGATTCTGGATATTTCATATGCATGGAATTATACAAGATGTGTCCTTTTTATTTGAGAGAGAGATTGAATGCACAAGCAGGGGGAACAGCAGGCAGAGGGAGAAGTAGGTTCCCCACTGAGCAAGGAGACCCATGAGGGACTCGATCCCAAGATCCTGGGATCATGACGGAGCCGAAGGCAGACACTTAGCGGATTGAGCCACCCAAGCATCCCATGCCTGGCTCTTTTCACTGAACATCATGTCTTCAAGATTCATCCATAATATAGTGCCAGTGCGTCATGACCTTTTTGCTAAATAGCATTTGATTGTATGGAGACACCCTATTATAATATATTCAAATTCAATTAATTAACATATGTATAATTAGTTTCAGAGATAGAGGTCAGTGATTCATCCGTCTCATAGGACACCCAGTGCTCATTTCATCACGTTCCCTCCTTAATGTCCATTACCCCGTGACCCCATCCCGCCACCAACCCTCCAGCAGTTTGTTTCCTATGATTAAGAGTCTCTTACGGTGTTTCTCCCTCTCTGATTTCACCTTGTTTTATTTTGTCCTCTTCCCTTCTCTGAAGGATTTATTTTGCTTAGCATAAGACCCTCTAGTTCCATCCATATCAATCTAAATGGTATTTGCTTTTCTGATGGCTGAGTAATAGTCCATTGTAGAGATCCATATTTTCTTTATCATTCATTTGTCAATGAACATCTGGACTTTTTCCGTGGTTTGGCTCTTGTGGACATTGCTGCTGTAAACATTGGGGTGCCAGTGCCCCTTGGGATCACTACATGGAAATGCCCCATTATAGATAATGCTGCCATGAACATTCATGTGCAAATTTCTTTTTTTTTTTTTTTTAAGATTTTATTTATTTATTTGACAGAGAGAGAGATCACAAGCAGACAGACAGGCAAGCGGGGTTGGGGCAGGGAGCAGGCTCCCCGCCGAGCAGAGAGCCCGATACAGGGCTCGATCCCAGGACCCTGAGATCATGACCTGAGCTGAAGGCAGAGGCTTAACCCAATGAGCCACCCAGGTGCCCCTCATGTGCAAATTTCCGTGCAGACACATGTTTTATTTATCTTGGGTGTATCCCCACGAGTTGGAACTACCCAGTCACACGGTAACCCCGTGTTTAACACTTCGGCGGAACTGCCACACCGTTTTCCACAGCAGCTGCCCTGCCTCGCCTTCCCACCGGCAGGGCTCGAGGGTCCCAGTTTCTCCAGATCTCTGTCAACACTTGTTGCTGTCGCTTTATTATTGTAGCTATCCTCCTGTTTGTGAAATGGTCTTTCACTGTAATTTTGATTTGCATTTCTCAAATGAAATAATGATATCGAGCATTGTTTCATGTGTTTATTGGACACTTCTAGCTCTTTTTTGGAGAAATGTTTCTCAAATGCTTTGCCTATTTAAAAATCGGGTTTTTGGGCCACTGTGTGGCTCAGTCAGGTAAGCGTCTGCCTTCAGCTCAGGTCATGGTCCCAGGGTCCTAGGATCGAGTCCTGCATTGGGGGTCTCCCTCTCCCTCTGCCTACTGCTCCCCCTGCTGTGCGCTCTCTCTCTCTCTCTCTCTCTCCTTGTCTCAAATAAATAAATAAAATCTTTTTAAAAAATAAAAACTGCAGGGCGCCTGGGTGGCTCAGTTGGTTGAGCGACTGCCTTCGGCTCAGGTCATGATCCTGGACTTCCAGGCTCGAGTCCCACATCGGGCTCCCGGCTCCTTGGGGAGTCTGCTTCTCCCTCTGACCTTCTCCTCTCTCATGCTCTCTCTCACTCATTCTCTCTCAAATAAATAAATAAAATCTTTAAAAAAAATAAAAATAAAAACTGCACTGTCTTATTATCGAGTTATGAGGTTTTTTTAAATATATTCTAGACACGATTCCCTTAGCAGGTATGTAATTTGCAAATATTTGCTCCTATTCTGTGAGTTGTCTTTCACTCATCACCCCATCTAAACCTAATTATCTTCCAAAGGCCCCGCCTCATAATACCAGCACGCTGGGGGGTAGAGCTTCAATATAGGGTTGTGGGGAACACATTTAGCCAATAGCAATGCCTAACTCAGTGGTATTAGATATTAGGAGAACTTTGTATTTAGAAATTAATAGCTTTAAAAAAAAAAAGATTTTATTTATTTGACACAGAGAGAGATCACAAGTAGGCAGAGAGGCAGGCAGAGAGAGAGAGGGGAGGAAGCAGGCTCCCTGCTGAGCAGAGAGCCTGATGTGGGACTCAATCCCAGGACTCTGGGATCTTGACCTGAGCCAAAGGCAGAGGCTTAACCCTCTGAGCCACCCAGGTGCCCCTAGAAATTAATAGCTTTTTAAGAAAGTGTAGCCTTGGTAAAATTTTAATCCAATTGTTTCTATATGTATTTTGGGTTCCAAATTGTTACTTTCACTCTAAAAATAGCCTAGAAAATTACAGATTTGAGATGAGAGGCGCTACACAAGGCGTGTGGATAAGCATGCTGTTCAAAGAGAATTCCTATCTTTTTTCTTTTTTTTAGATTTTATTTATTTATTTGACAGAGAGAGATATCACACTGAGCCACCCAGGCATCCCAAGAATTTCTATCTTTAACAGAGTTTCTGTCTTAGTCTATTAAAACACATGTGCCCGTGGATCTCCACTTGGATGCCCTGCAGGTACCCACAACCCTGTCCCATTCCACTCCCACCAAACCCTCCTTCTCCGCATCTCAAGAAGGACTCCACCAGACGCCCAAGCCAGACAGATCCTTCTCCCTCTGTCATTCCCCACTTTGCTCTCTGTGCTCCCTGGCTCTTTCTATCTCTCTGTCACATAAATGAACAAAATCTTTAAAAATTGATTTATTTGAGAGCGAGCGAGCGGGTGGAGAGGTAGAGGGAGAAGCCTATCCCTCACTGAGCAGGGAGCCCCATGCAGGTCTTGATCCCACCGGCTTATGGGACAGTCACCCAGGCGACCCACCTGTCTGTATTGTTTTTGTGGTCGCAGGCATCTGCTGCTGAGTGCGTGGCTTCTGGCCCCGCCCACAGCAAAGCCCAAACTCCACCTGGCCCCGCCTCCGCCTCTAGCCTCACTCCCTTCCAAGAACTTGAAAGGCTGTTAATGCCTTTAATTCCAGTGTTCTTGTACTTCTTCCAAATACAGCATGCTCATGGCCCACATTTTGCTTATTCTGGACTTAGAAAGCTCTCCTCTCCTCTGCCACCATGTGCCGGACAACTCCTGCTCAACCTTCTGGAAACTAGATCCTGCCCGGGTGTAGCCTCCTCCGGGAGGGTGTAGCCTCCTCCGGGAGGCTCTCCCTCATCTCTACCATCTCTCTCCTCCCTCCCAGCTCTCTTGAATGCCCTCTTCGTCGGGTCCCACATGCCCTTTACTTGCTACCTTGTTGAAATTCTCTTCCCCGCTAAACTTGACACTCCTCAGCAACAGGGACCGGGTCTCTTCTGGTTTCCTCCAGTTTTCCACCTCCCTCTCTTCGCACCTGGCGCTCCGGAGAGGCTCAGGCAAAGGGCTCTAGACAGGAAAGAATCAGGCCGAGGGGCTCAGAGTCTTTTCTGGGAATTAGGTTGGCTGAGAGCCTGATTTCCTAAGGGTACAGGCAATAATGAAAGTCAGAAATTTGATTATATACAGAATCATCCTATGGGCTCCAGCTGCGCAGACTTGTTTTCTAGATCTTATAATAAGAAACAGTATAATGATTAAAAGCATGGGTGGCTCAGTGGGTAAGCCTCTGCCTTCGGCTCAGGTCATGATCCCAGGGTCCTGGGATTGAGCCCTGCATCATATAATATTGGGCTCTCTGCTCAGCAGGGAGCCTGCTTCCTCCTCTCTCTCTGCCTGCCTCTCTGCCTACTTGTGATCTCTCTGTCAAATAAATAAATTAAATCTTAAAAAAAAAAAAAGAGCGTGTATTTGGGAGTCAGACCCCTGGGTCTGAATTCAGGCGCCTGTGTTCCTAGTTGTGTGACCTTGGGCAAGTCCTAAAACCACTCTGCTCCTCAGTTTCCTCATCTGGACCTTGAAATAACTGTAGTACCTACCTCATTGATTTGCCATGAGGACTAAATGAATTACTGTGTGTACAATGTTTAGAACTGAGTCTGGTGCTTAATAATCACTATATAGATATTAGCTAATATGATTTAAATTGCCCTTTTTTCATTTAGAAGAGATTTATTTATCCATTTTGGGGAGAGAGAGAGTGAGAGAGCACAGTGGGGAGGGTTAGAGGGAGAGGGAGAGAATCCCAAGCAGACTCCCCGCTGAGCGAGGAGCCTGACACAGGACTTGATCCCACGACCCTGGTATCATAACTTGAGCCAAGATCAAGTTAGACACTTAACCGACCAAGCCACCCAGGTGCCCCTCTTTTTTCTTTTTCTTTTTTAAAAGATTTTATTTATTTATTTATTTGACAGAGAGACAATGACAGAGGGAACACAGGCAGGGGGAGTGGGAGAGGGAGAAGCAGCCTTCCTGCTGAGCAAGGAGCCTGATGTGGGGCTCGATCCCAGAACCCTGAGATTATAACCTGAACCGAAGGCAGACGCCCAACCAACTGAGCCACTCAGGTGTCCCCCCGATTTTTTTTTTCTTTTAAGTTGTAGTTTTACCTCTGGCCTTGCCCTTGACATTTTATAAACAGACATTCCCAGTCAAACCAACCCTTCCCCCATGTCTACTGCCCTTGTCCCAGCAACTTCCCAGTCCCGCAATCCAACATGTCCCACTGCTCCTACCACCACCCTCATAACTACCTTTTCCCCCATGTCTGTCCCTTCTTCTACTTAAAACAAAGAAACAAAAAATACAAATAGGGCCCCCAGACCCTTTCTGGGGTTTCATGGTGTCAGAACTATTTTCATAATGTTGCTAAGACATTCTCTGCCTTTTCCACACTCACTCTCTCCTGAGTAGAGAGTTTTCCAGACGCTGCGTGACCTCTGGATGTTGCAACAGACACATGCAGAGACTGGTTGGAGAACCCAGCTAACTCCCAGCAGGCTAGACATTAAAAATATTTGCAAAAAAGCAAAACTGCTTCACTACATTTTGGGGGGGGGGGAGTTGTATTTTATAAGAATATGTTATTTATGTTAATGTATAATGAGATTCATGTTAATTTAGCTAACTAATAAATACATATTTAAATATGCAAATGAGAGACCCATCATTTTAATGCAACAAATAGAGAAGATATTGGGTTTTTACGGGCTTTGTCCCTCCCCCTGCCCGGGCAGCAAAACGGCTGCAGCAAATCACCCCAGCTGGACTGGTAGCCTCTTGTAGGCACAGAGCTAAAATGTCTACAAAAATTCTCAGGAATTTAGAGAATTGATTTTCATCCAGTTATGCTAGAGTCTGGTTTCCCTAGAGGAAGGTAAAAATGCTTCCTCTCGCTTTGCAGGATTGTTGTGAGGATTAAATGAAGTAACAGCATTGGGGCCCCTGGGGGACTCAGTCAGTTAAGGGCCTGGCTCTTGGTTTTGGCTCAGGTCCTGATCTCAGGGTCCTGGGATCGAGCCCCACGTCCGGCTCTGCACTGAGCAAGGACACTGCCTGAGATTCTCTTTCTCATTATGCCTCTGCCCGGTAGGGGGGCAGAATCTACTGAGGGAGTGTTCTGAAGCAGGCCTAAAGGTCTCTGTCTCCTGTAGCTTCTCATCTGAAGCCTGTCTTGGGTTTTATTATTTTTTTAATATATATATTTTGAAAGATTGTGTTTATTTATTTGACAGACATCACAAGCAGGCAGAGACAGGCAGAGAGAGAGGAAGGGAAGCAGGCTCCCCGCTGAGCAGAGAGCCCGAAGTGGGGCTCCATCCCAGGACCCCAGGACCACGACCCGAGCCAAAGGCAAGAGACTCAACCCACTGAGCCACCCAGGGGCGCCAGAGAGATCACAAGTAGGCACAGAGAGGGAGAAACAGCCTCCCTACCAAGCAGAGAGCCCAATGGGGGACTCAATCCCAGCACCCTGTGATCATGACCTGAACTGAAGGCAGAGGCTTAACCTACTGAGCCACTCAAGCGCCCCTCTGTCTCGGGTTTTAAGACAGCGTTTATGCCACTTGAAACCCAGATATCCCAACTAGGCCTGTGTGTCTAGGAATGTACCCTCCCTATCCTATCTCTGGGCACTGACTCTATTTAGAACTGCCAATGAGAATGCCAAAGGACTAATTCACAATGAGATACTGTTTCCCAGAACTTATTTCCCAATAAACATAATGGCTATCAACAAATAAACGGCTCTTTGGTCAAAGTCAAACAACTGAATTTTTTTGCAAGACCTATCAGAGCTTTCGATATGCTAATATGTATTATCAATCTCTGAGGGAATGCAGAAATGCATGTTCAGTGTTCCCCAAAATTATTTGACCATAGAACCCTCATTCAAGGACTGTTAACCCAGAAATTAGTGTACAATGCAACACACTTTGGGAAATGGCAGCACTAAGCTTCCTATCTTGCTCCTCTTGAGTCTCTGCTTTTTAAAGGGGCTGTTGCACTGGTGTTGGTTAGCAAACTACAGCACGGGGGCCAAATCTGGCCCTGTTTTTGCAAATACAATTTTATTGGAACACAGCCCTGTTCCATTTACTTAATGTTTTGTCCATAATTACTTTCACACAACAAAAGCAAAGTTGAGCCTTGTAAGAGAGAACGTATCACTCACAGAACCTAAAATATTTCCTATCTGGCCCTTTACAAAAGAAGTTTGCTGTAGTGTTTCTCACCTGGATTATGTGCACTTTCTGGAGAATGTGGCATTATGTCAGTAGAGACATGAAGCCACAATATATACTAAATACAGCATAGCTTCCCGGAAGACCAGTTTAATCCAAAAATAAGTAATTTCAAGCATCATTCTTATCTAAAAAATGGACAGAGTATGGAATAGATTGCAAATTTTACATAAATTCAAAAAATAAAAGACTATAAATTTCTCAGACCTCAAGCTAGCTAGCACTGCTTCCCACACTAGCTAGCACTGCTAGCCCACACCCTCCCTGACCCCAATCCTTTATACCTGACCAAAAGGCTTGTGTTCCTCCGTTCTAAGGGGAATTGGGGTGGAAACGCTTGGGAAATGCTGTTTTATTGGGAAAACAAAGTGGAAGTTTATGTGTCAGCCAATGATGAGCAAAAGAAATCAGAGGTGTTCACATTATCTATGAAGGCAGTGAAGGCGGGCTGTGTTTAAGAGCTCTTTTACCGTATCTCTCAGAATCAGTATACCAAAAAGACACCTGTAGGCTTTGGGGTCAGACAGACCTGGGCTTGGGTCCTGACTCTCCCATTTATGTCCCTGGGTAAGGTACTTTACCTATCTGAGTCTTCATTTCCTCAGCACAAAATGGCGATTGAAATATGTGCTTTACAAGGTAGTTGTAAGGAGTCTAAGAAATCAGGTAAGGAAAGTGTTCTGCACAAGGTAAGAGTTTAGTAAGTGTTAACTACTAACATGTTAGCTGAAGTCCCTAAATATATAAAGAGCTCTGAAAAATCAAGAAAAAGTCAAAACCAACTGAAAAGTGGGCAAAGCACATAGGCATTTTACGGGAAAGGAAATACAAAGAGCTTTTAAACATACAAAAAATGCAACTTCGCTCATAAGAGAAATGAGAACACAACTCAAATGAGATAAAATTTTTCACCTGCTAGATGGTAAAGGTTGAAAAATTTGGTAATATTCTACTGGTGAGTGGGGAAAGAAATATACTCATGTAATGTTAATGATACTGTAAATTGTTACCACCTCTGTGGAGGGCAATCAGTAATATCTTATCAAAATTACAAATGTTTTTATGTAAATGCTTGTACATAATTCCACTTTCAGGAACTTAAACTATAGAAATAGTTGCGAACAAGGATGTTTTCTAGAGCATTGTGTGTTTGTAAATGTCCATTAATGTGGGACTAGTTAAATAAAATAAAAAATACACGCAGTGGAATACTATATAGTTATTGTATGAGGCAGCTCTATGTGTGTTAATATGGAATGAGCTCAAGGCATGTTAAGTAAAATAAGAAAGGAGCAAAATGGCAGTGTGGTGTACTATCAGTGTCACTATATACATATGCATAAAGAATATATGCATCAATGCTCGTGCATGCATAGGCTTTCTCTGAACTAGTTCATACAATAGCCCATGAGACCTAACATATTCTAACCTGTCCCTTGGCATCTTGTAATGACTGCTCTGACTCCTCTCTCCCCCTTGTTCTGCTCCACCTGCTCTGGCCATCTTGCTTTTCTGGAACAGTCCAGGCACCTGCCTGCCTGAGGGCTTTGTATAATGTCAAGAAAGTTATCCTCGATGTCCACACAGGGCTCACTTCTCCCTTCTTCAAGCCTTTGCTCAAACTTTCCCTTCCCAGTGAGGCCAGCACTGACCACCCTAATTGAAACACATCCCTCAGCCTGTTTCCTTACCTTAATCTCCTTTTTCTTTTGTCTGCAGTATTTAACACCTTCTAGCATTCTATTATTCAGTGTGCTTAGGTCCTATGTTTATGGCTTATGGCCTAAGTAATGTAGATATTCAGTTCCCTAGGGAGGGGAATTGAGGTATGGGAGGTTGAGATGGGAAAGAGACTTTGTTTTCAGTGTATACCCTTGTGTTCTCTGCACCATGTGTTTGTGTCAACGGGTAAAAATGTAATACAGCAAACTGAGGGTTTGGAAGGGAGGGGGGTGGGGGGATGGATGAGCCTAGTGGTGGGTATTAAGGAGAGCACGTATTACATGTGCATAAACAATGAATCTTGGAACACTGAAAAAATAAAATAAAATTTTTAAAAAATGTAATACAGGGGCGCCTGGGTGGCTCAGTGGGTTAAAGCCTCTGCCTTTGGCTCAGGTTATGATCTCAGGGTCCTGGGATCCAGCCCCACATCGGGCTCTCTGCTCAGCAGGGAGCCTGCTTCCTCCCTCTCTCTCTGCCTGCCTCTCTGCCTACTTGTGATCTCTGTCTGTCAAATAAATACATAAAAAATCTTAAAAAAAAATTAAAAAACTGTAATACAAATGTTTAGCTCTACCAACCGGATCCTAGAAGTGGAAGTGACAACTTGGACTCAACCCCTCCATCTTATGCTCCAGGGGTGGAGCAGTTAGGGAATTTGCCTGAGGTTACAAAACCAGGCTTTAAATCCATTATGTCCTAGAACCTCTTGATTTGGGACTCTAATCAGCCATTCTAAATGTAGTGTGACAAATGCTAAGCTAAGGAGTCGGAAAGGTGAAGGTTGGCCTCTGCCTGACATCTCCCGTTACAATGAATTCCAACAGATGGTCTCGGTTTTTTGGATGTGTGAGATTTTGGTTGCAGTGTGCATGAAATAAATGGGCATACTGGGTTTCTGGGCTTGGGGAGTCTTTTATGAGCACTTTACAGTCAAAATAAAGTATTACTCTCGGTCCCTTGGTAGTTGGAAGCACAATGTTCCCGAATCCTGCACTGCCAGATAATTTGTCTTCTGAAGCAGTCAAGAGGTCTAGAGGATCTGCCGTGTGTTTGGGGGTGAGGGAGGGTGGGAGGACCCTCGGCCTTGTCACAGAGTAATGGGAGTATTTCCAGGAGTTATTAAAGGCTGGCTGCTGAGCTTCTTGAACAGCCCTGGCTGGTGGGAGGCCTTCTGACCCTGGGTCAGGTGGCGGACCCGCTGCCGCTGCTGGAGCCAGTAGAGCATCTCCACCTTGTCGTGCTTCATCTTGTCCAGGTATCGCCGCCCCCTGAAGGTCACTGGCTCCCCAAAGACTGACTCAATCTCCTCCAGGAGGGAAGCCAAAGGAGCCTGTAGTACACTGATCTTCCTGTGTAGAAGGCTGCGGAACTGACTTTCCTCCAGGAAGCGACTCAGGTCCATGGCAGTCTTTTGGAAGAAGCGGTTGGGGTCAGAGGCTTGTTGCTCAAACCATTCTAGTCTCCCCAGCAACATCTCCCGCAGCTGAATGGGCTTTAGGGCTTGCTCCCAGGCACTCACCAATGAAGGCAGCTGCCTCAGACGGGCATTGGAGCTGTACTTGATGGCCATGTCCAGCCGGTCCTTGTCGGGGAACTCCAGCATGGACCACAGGCGTTCCAGACGCTTCTGTAGGTTCAGGATTTTGTAGGGTTCTCCCAGGAGGCTGATCTTCTTATTTCCTAGCCTGTGCTCTAGCACTGTGTTCCAATCCCACTCTCCTGGCACAAAGTCTGGCTCTTCATCTTCCAGCAAGGGAGGTGGGTACTGAATCTTTAGGGGCTCTCTGACAGGGGCTTTAATCTCCACAGGAATTTCCTCTTCATACATTTGGAAGATGACATGGAGGAAATCGGTCTCTTGGTTGGTGAGGTACTTGAAGTAGTCATCCACAGACAAAGTGGTTTTCCACCAGCTCATCCAGGAGACTTTGTTTGACCACTTCTCCCAGCCTTTGCTTGCTTGGAGTGATGTGAGGGAGGCTGCCCTGTCAGAGGACTGTACAATGTTTGCTCCCTGGGAATAAAGCCCAGCTAACTTGGGATTGATGACGCGATACTGTTTTTCTTGACGTAGAATGGCTGAGGACAGGAAGGCTGACCAGTCTTTACTGGCTGCAGGCTCAACCAGGGGTCCCTGGTCCAAAGAGAAGTGGTCAGGAGAGACACGGCTCATCAACTCCTTGTAGACCTCCTTGATGTTATTGCCAACAAAGCAATTGATATCCATTTCCTCAATAAGTTTGGGTTCTAGTTCACCAGTCAGGTGGTTGTATAGGACTCCGGCCCCATCCACGTGGAAGGAGTCTAGGAAGTTTCTCTCAGACAATTGCACAGCAGCTGCCTGGACCACAGCCTGATTTCTTAGCTTCAAAGTAACAGTCACTGGCTGTGGTTGAAATGGTAAGGATCTGGGGCACTGGAGGCCCCACTGCCCACTGGCTTCTTCCTCTTCGAGGCTCTTCAACATTCTCTGCAATTCCTGCATGCGATGTGTGGCAGCTGGGCGGCGGGTCAGGGCACCCAGGAGTGGGGGCAGGCCCGAGTCCAGCGGGGAGTAGTGAGGTCTCTCCAGCTTCATGTTCTTTATCATCTGCTTCAGATCCTCAGCCACCATGTCGCCTGCCAACTCTGTTTTGCTTTCTGGAACCAGGACCAGTGGGGTTAAGGGGCGAGGGGGGAGTGGAGGAAGGCCCAGCTCGTTTGCTAGCTTCCAGCCTTCCCGCAGAGAGGGCATGGACTGGCCCCTCTGGAGTTGGGAGTAGAGGGGTGGGTGGGAGGAGGGGGAGGGAGCTCTGGTGGTGGGAATCACGGAGTACTTGGGCGGTGACACAATCTGTGCGGAACTGAGGTTGCTCTCTCTCTTCTTCCGCATGGTGGACAGCCACTGGAGAGGCTTTTTCTTCTTCAGCTGGGGGATGGACTTCAGTTCCTTCACTGGATCCATTTCAGGCTCGCTGAGAAACTCCTGCGGGCGGCTGAGTTGGATGAGGTAGTTTAGGGTGAGGTTGCAGCTTGGTACTTGGGCGAAGCTGGTGCTATGAAGCCATGGGATAGAGTAAAGCTTGAAGGCCCCACTAGGGCCTACCGGGCGCAGCTTATGCATGCCACCGCGGGCCTGTTCTACCTTCAGCAGGGCGAGGAAGTCAGCGAGCAGACAACGGTAGACCTCGGGACTGGTAAGAAAGATTGTGCAGTCCCTGGCGAGGCTGGCGGTCAAACGGGTGAGTGTGGCTGATTCAGTGAAGACCCCTCTGCGGGTCGACATGGTCTTCAGCAGGTGCAGGTAGCGTAAGAAGAGCTGCTCGCTGCTGAGCAGTACGTAGGTCTGGAGCCGTTTCCGCAGTCTCTGGTTGTTCAAGTGGCTCAGGCTAGGTTCAGTGGGAGGCTCCTGCCAGCTGCACTTCAGCTCGTCCAGGATGACCTCAGTGAAACGGAGACGGCTTTCGGTAGGCACGCGCACCGCCAGCCCGCTGCTGGCCAGCCGGTTGGTCACTTGGCTGCACAGCGACGCCACCGTCAGCCGGGAGACCGGCAAAGGCAACAGCATCGGAACCTCCGGCGGAAGGCGCTTCTGAGATTCTGGGCGTGTCGCCTTGCGGGGGAAGAGCGACAGCGGGCCCAGCAACCGGTGGTAAAACCTCTGAAGCTCGGGCTCTGGTTTGTAGGGCTCCATCTTTACGCAGGCGCCGCGGGAGGTCTGCGCAGTAGAGGCCAGGAGGTTACTAAGGCAACCAGTGGCCGAGGGCCCGAGTGCGCCTGCGCAGCCATGCCTTCCGACGCGTGACATAAGGGGGAGGGCCTGACGTGCGCGCGCTCCAGGAGGCGGGGCAAAGCGTGGCTTCTGAAGCTCCACCTCCCCGCTACGCCGTTAAGGTTTTGCGCTTGAGCGGCGGAATAGTTTAGGTCTTTCGGCCGGTGGCTGGGTCCGGGATGGCTTCGGACTCCGGGGACCGCGGGACCGCCTGCACGGTGAGCGTCGAGGCCTCGCGTGCGAGTGTCTCGGCCCCTGGGGTGGTTGTTAACGCAGGGAAAGGTTAACGCAGGCACCTGGGGCGGGGCCTCGGGCCTCCGCGGGTAACGGGTTCGAGATTAGCAGGACCCTTGGCGTTAACGTTGGGGGTTTGGTTTGGGACCGATAACGACTGGTAATGAGGGCCTGAGAAGGGGTCACGTGAGGGCGTTTCCCAGGGCTTTTGGGGTGGTCCTACGGCAAATAGTGAAACAGTCACGCAAAGGGGTTCCCGAGTCTCCTCAACCGGTCCCTGCCGCCCTTGCAGTTGGAGTTCACAGTGCAGATGACCTGTCAGAGCTGCGTGGACGCGGTGCGCACGTCCCTGCAAGGGGTGGCAGGTAAGAGCCAGAACAACTTTTGCGGACAGTCCGGAGGCCTCTAGAAGGAGCCGGCTAATCTCTTAAACCAACAACACTATTCCCATTTACACATGTGGAAGAACACAGAGGTGGGAAGGAAAGTCTTCCGAGAGTCAAGAGACCCGGAGACCCGGAGTCAGAGCCTTGAGTATAGATCTCCAGCCTGCCAGGCCAGAGCCCTCTACAGGCTCTGGTGCGTCTTACATCTCAGGTGCCCAGGGAGTGAGGAGCTAGACTGGGCATACATGGGCCCACCTCCAGAGGGTGTTTCCTGGATAGCAAGCAGCTCTTGCTTGCGAAATGGCATAATCTTGACAAAGCCAACAGCAGCCCTGGCTATGTTCCATCCTAGGCAGCTCCCAATTCTTATGAGCCAGCTAACTGGTCTGGAGGTGACCTTGCACGGTCAGAAACATCTGAGCAGGCAGAACCACCAGCGTGGCCCTGGGAACCGCTTGCCTTTGATTCTGTTAAATGTTCATCCAGTCATTCAGCAGGTATGGACCGGACCCTGGGGGCTTTTTAGGGAGAAGAGTTCACAAATGTTTCAGACACAGTCCCTGCCCCCAGGGAACGATGAGCATGCGAGCGTCGCTCATGGGACAGATGAGGTGAGATGGATTCTAAGCTGGGACAGTGGTGGCACTTGGCCGGTACAGGGCAGCGATAGTGGATAAGGGTATGTGACTTCAAATTCCTTTCTTTGCATTCACATCCCAGCTTTGCCTCTTAGCCTCACCGTAGACGTCATGCATGTTACTACTTTTGCCTGTTTCTTCCGTGTTTAAATGGGGATGATAATGGAAGCTACCCTGGAGGATTGTCATGAAGAGTTAGTTGGTTAATACCTGTAAAACACTTTATTTATTTTTTTTTTAAAGATTTTATTTATTTGACAGACAGAGATCACAGGTAGGCAGAAAGGCAGGCAGAGAGAGAGGAAGGGAAGAGGCTCCCTGCTGAGCAGACATCCTGATGCGGGGCTCCATCCCAGGACCCTGAGATCATGACCTGAGCCAAAGCAGAGGCTTAACCCACTGAGCCACCAAGGTACCCTGTAAAGCACTTTAAAAAAATCTCTGACAGGGGCACCTGGGTGGCTCAGTGGGTTAAGCCGCTGCCTTCAGCTCAGGTCATGATCTCAGGATCCTGGGATCGAGTCCCGCACCGGGCTCTCTGCTTGGCAGGGAGCCTGTTTCCTCCTCTCTCTCTCTCTGCCTGCCTCTCTGCCTACTTGTGATCTCTCTCTGTCAAATAAGTAAATAAAATCTTTAAAAAAAAAAAAAAATCTCTGACATGTAGTGAGAGCGCACTAAGTCTTAGAAAATGTGAGAGGAAGGGCTTACAGGTGGCAGTTTGATTGGGCAGAAGCACTTGGGGACAGACATTGAAGCAGAGCGAACGAGAGAGAGAAATGTTTTTAAAAAGATACTCTTTATTTATTTGACAGAGACCACACAAGCAGGGTTAGCGGACGGTGGGGAAGCAGGCCCCCCATTGAGCAGGGAACCCAATTCAGGACTCGATCTCAGGACCCTGAAATAATGACCTGAACCAAAGGCAGCCACTTTAACCAACTGAACCACCCAGCTGCCCCGCGAGAGAGAAATTTGCCTTCACCAGGAGGCCTGGGAGCTTTGGGGAAGAGGGTTTTGCTCCTCTTAGAGTAAGTGGGAGGAGCTCCCAGCGCAAGGCCCACTTCCTTGGACCCTTATCACACACCCTAGAGTTCCCTGTGGCCTTGTGTTTTCTTTCTTAGTGGGCTTTGAGCGAAGCAAGGGCTGGCGTGGCCGCACTCCGGACCAGCCCTGCTGAATCTTGCTCAGCTGCGGAGCCAGCCTCCTTCTTGCTTCAGGTGTGGTTCAAGAATTCTAGAAGTGCACTGTTACAGGGAGTAGCCCACTGGGGCCCTCCCACTCAAGGAGCAGAGAGTCAACTCTTAGGAGACCCAGGACAGGAACCCACCTGTGTGGAAGTCAGTCCTTTGGAAAGTCTTGTCTGCTCTGAATCTAAAATATATTCGGAATTTAGTGGCCTCTCTTTTTCCATTCTTTGGCCTTCACACGAAGCCAAGCCACCTTCCTTCTCCCTGACGCACACGAGAACCTCATCTTCATGGCTTCCCCTTGCCTCTGTTGTCCCCTCCAATAGCTTTTCTTTTTTTTTAATTTTTATTTCTTTATTTGACAGAGAGACCACAAGTAGGCAGAGAGGCAGGCAAAGAGAGAGGGGGAAGCAGGCTCCCCACTGAGCAGAGAGCCTGATGTAGGGCTCGATCCCAGGACCCTGAGATCACAACCCGAAGGCAGCAGCTTAACCCACTGAGCCACCCAGAAGCCCCATCCAACAGCTTTTCCGTACAGAAGCTCAAGTGATTTTAAAATTACACCTTAGAGGGGCGCCTAGGTGGCTCATTGGGTTAAGCCTCTGCCTTTGGCTCAGGTCATGATCTCAGGGTCCTGGGGTCGAGCCCCGCATCGGGCTCTCTGCTCAGCGGGGAACCTGCTTCCCTTCCTCTCTCTCTGCCTGCCTCTCTGCCTACCTGTGATCTCTGTCAAATAACTAAATTAATTAATTAAATAAAATTACACCTTAGGGGCACCTGGGTGGCTCAGTGGGTTAAGCTGCTGCCTTCGGCTCAGGTCATGATCTCGCGTCCCGGGATCGAGTCCCACATCGGGCTCTCTGCTCGGCAGGGAGCCTGCTTCCCCCTCTCCCTCTGCCTGCCTCTCTGCCTACTTGTGATCTCTCTCTGTCAAATAAATAAATAAAATCTTTAAAAAATAAAAAAAAATTACACCTTAGATAATATCATTGTCCTGTTCAATTAGGCCTTTAATAACCCTCTGAGTTAGGTAGTAGTAGTATATCCATTTGCAAATGAAGCAGCTGAACAGAAAACTCAACAGAAAGGTTGAGTAACTTGTCTAAGGCCACACAGGTGGTATGTGGCAGACTCAGGATTTCAACTCCAGAGTCCACTCTCAACCACTGTACACTGTGCCTTCTCTCAGTGACCTCCCAGTGCATTAAAATTGAAATCCGGATTCTTTCCTGTTGGGCCTTGCTTGACTGGTCTCCACTTATAGCTCCCTGTCTCATTATTGTCTTTATTCCCAACTGTAGCCACACTGGCCTTCACTGTTGTTCCTGCCCATGCTGTTCCCTCGCTTGGAAGGCTGTTACCTGACTACATTCAGGCCTTTGCTTAGGGTCCCAGACCAGCCTCAGTGGCTCGCCCACATTTGTTCCCTAACACCTAGCTCACCGATCACTCCTTTCACTGTCTGCATCGCTCTTGTGTGTATATTTGACATTTGTATCCCTGCCCTGGAACACATGCTATTTCCTGGGGCACAGATGTTGCATGACTTGTTCCCCGCACACTTCTACTGGCTGGAACGCGGCCCGTGATGGGTGCTTAGTGTCTGCTTGTTAAATGAGGTGAGCAAGCAAAATTTCTCATACTGTGCACCCTACTGGGCTCTGGGAGCCTCCATGGGAGCTGAACCACACTTTCTGTGGGGCAGGGGGACCGAGCATCAGCTTTGGGGTGGGACAGGCTGCCTTCTGCACTTTGGGACCTCAAGCCAGTTGGGTCACCCTCTAGCCTCCTTTCCTCACCTGCCAGATGAGGGCAGTATCCTCGTCCTAATGTGTGTAAGACGGAGCACAGCTCTTGGCATCCCCTGGAGGCTCGGAGCACTGGAGTCCCCCATCACCCTCCCGTACCCCCTTTGCGGCCATGGACATTCAGAGGCATCTCTAGGCAGACCCAGAACTCACAACGCTCCACTGGCTGCCTGGTGGCACAGGGTAGCATTTTGTGCGAAGTGAGGGCCAGTTTGGTAACTTGGAGGGTTTTCTTCTCACAGAATCGCCCTGTACTTGCAAGGGTGGGGCTGCGAGTCTCCCCACTTCTGCCCCTCCCCCGACAGTGTCCCTGCGCCTTGCCTTGCCGGTACCCTGGGGGTTGTTATTCCCGTCTCTGCCTGGTGGTTAATCCAGGCATAGCTTGGCTTTTCCCACAGCCTGGGAGGACCCCTGGGGACAAAGACCAGTGCGTTCCCTGACCCTGGTCTCTTCCACACCCAGCCCAGCACACATTTGTTGAGAGAATACGGAGGGAACCCAGAGATGAAGGGAACAACAGTAGTCCATGTAGCCTTCGGTTCACAGAGCGCCATCTCAACAGCGTGAATCTGATTTAACCTTTGTCTTCTTGACTGCGCACTGCTCCCCTGGGCTTTATGCGCGGAGCAATAAACACATTTGCCAAGATCAGAGAGAGATGAGGTGAGAGCAGCATGACTGTCCCCAGTCCCTCCCCTGTGCACTGGCTAAGGTTGGAGAGTTCTCTTAAAAGGCTTGGGAGCCCTGAGTATCTGAATGAAAGAGAAGTGCCTTCTCTTCCTTCTCCCGGGTGGCTCGATGGCCCCCGAAGATGAGCAGGTGTCCGAGTCATCCCACAGTCTCTGCACGCAGGGTGACGTCGGGGATTTGATGGGCAGTTGAAACACACTAACTTTTGAACCTGACCCTTGTGGATCACACAGAGCTCTCGCGCTTACAGAGGATTGTAGTCAGGGCAGCGTGAGATCCTTGGGGGAAGAGGGAGCTACAGGAGGACAGAGGATGGGGTCCTAACCCAGCCTGCAGGGTGGGGGCTGTTTCAGGGTGACCAGCGTCCAGATGTGCTCCAGAGCTAGGCGGCCTTAGATGAGTTCCATTTCCACAACTTACTACACTGTGCCTTTGAGCAAGGTTCTTAAATCTTTCTGTGCATTGGGCGCCTGGGTGGCTCAGTGGGTTAAAGCCTCTGCCTTCGGCTCAGGTCATGATCTCAGGGTCCTGGGATCGAGGCCCGCATCGGGCTCTCTGCTCAGCGGGGAGCCTGCTTCCTCCTTTCTGCCTGCCTCTCTGCCTACTTGTGATCCCTGTCTGTCAAATAAATAAATAAAAATCTTAAAAAAAAAAATCTTTCCGTGCATTAATACTCTCATCTGTGATAAAGGGATAATAGGACCCACCTCGGGGCGCCTGGGTGGCTCAGTGGGTTAAGCCTCTGCCTTCGGCTCAGGTCATGATCCCAGGGTCCTGGGATCGAGCCCCGCATCCGGCTCTCTGCTCAGCGGGGAGCCTGCTTCCCCCTCTCTCTGCCTGCCTCTCTGCCTACTTGTGATCTCTCTCGCTGTTAAATACATAAATAAAATCTTTTAAAAAAAAATAGGACCCACCTCACAGGGTCACCTGACTGTCTAATGAGCTAATATGGGAAAAGTACAAAAAAGCCCACAGTGCGCGTGCGGCAGATGTGAGTTCTCATGATGATGATGATAGCTCCCCCCCACCCCGTTTTTTGATGTGTGTAATAGCTTTATTGACATATAATTCAAATATCACAGAATATTCCCATTTTAAGTGTACATTTTAATGGTTTTTAAGATGTTCAGAGCTGTGTGGCCGTTACCACTGCCACTTGTATGTTTCGGCCCCTTGTGAAGGAATCGTGCCCTTCAGCTATCGGCCTCCCGTTCCCCGATCCCCTCATCCTCTCTCTGTCTCTAGGGTTTTCCCTCTTTGGGATTTTCTGTCCATGATGGCATCACCTACCACATGAGCTTTTGTGGCTGGCGCTCACTTCACATCGTATTTTCAAGCTCCTTCCCTATGGTGGCATTATGGGCAGTTCCTTCCCTTGTATCTTTTTATGGCTGAGAAATAATGGCTACCCGTTTTCTTTATCCATTCATCTGTTGATGGGCATTTGGGTTATTTTTACCTTTTGGCTATCGTGAATCATGGACTGTTAATTGATGGGCCGCTTTTATAAAAACATATTAAAATAATTATTTGTGTTTTTCAAGTTGTAAAGCATGCCTGGCACATAATAAGGACCAATAATACTCCTGGGGGTAAGGAGGCCTTATCCCCACTTTATTCCTAAAGATACAGACTCAGAGAGGTTGAGGGCCCGGCACAGTCAGAAGGCGGTTTCCGAGCTTGCCTGCAGCCGTGGGAAGGTTGGTGAAGATGAGTTGGGGAGGGACGGGTCTCTCTCATCCCTGCTCCCGGCACAGGGGTGTCAGCCCTCTGCTGCCTTCTCCCCTCTGTCTCCTTCTAGGTGTCCAGAGTGTGGAAGTGCAGCTGGAGAACCAGATGGTCCTGGTGCAGACCACGCTGCCCAGCCAAGAGGTGCAGGCCCTTCTGGAAGGCACAGGGCGGCAGGCAGTGCTCAAGGGCATGGGGAGTGGCCTGTTGCGTGAGTAGCCACTCTGGCCCCGGCCTTGGCCTCTCTGGAAGGGAGGTGGCCTGGCGCTGGTACATACCTAAACCATAGGATTTGGGGGTGTGGGGTTCGAGTGACTTTGGGGAAGGCGGGAAAGTTATGTGGAGCTCTCTCCCTGCCCTTCCTGGGCCGTGTGGGGCTAGCCAAGGTGGCGAGCCAGCCTGGCTGTCTGGTACCTTGCAGAGAATCTGGGGGCAGCAGTTGCCATTCTGGAGGGCCCTGGTCCTGTGCAAGGGGTGGTGCGCTTCCTGCAGCTGAGCCCTGAACGCTGCCTCATCGAGGGGACCATTGATGGCCTGGAGCCTGGGCTGCATGGACTCCACGTCCATCAGTTTGGGGACCTCACGGGGAGCTGCGACAGGTGAGTCATCTGTGACCTGCCCTGTGGCATCTTCATCCCCTGCTCGTGCATCCCCCGGCGTGCCGGGGCTGTATGCAGCTACCCGCACGCGCTTTTACGCTTGGTCCTCACAAGAACCGCGAGGCCTGTCCACCCAGGCCCAGTGTGCGGACGAGGAAGTGGAAGCTCCGAGGTTAAATGACCAAGGCCCTGGGGCATGTGAATGGTGGGGTGGGATTTGAACCCATATCTGACCTTAATGCTCCTGTTCGTGGCCATCGTATGGCCTCTGTGGCGGAAGTGACTTCTGGACACAGCAGGGCAGGTCCCCGTGTCACAGTGTTTGTTGGGCTGTGTGGCAGTTAGTTCTTACTCATCTGCGTCTCCCCTGAAAGCTTGGTGAGGGCGGGACCCACATCGGAGTCTGGCACAGAGTGAGTCTGTCGGGTGAGTGAGTAGAATAAACACAGTTAGAGTGAGACAGGGATCAGCGGCCTGGGAGCCAGTGTCTTGCTGCTCAACTGCTCCCTTTTCTTCTTAGCTGTGGGGACCATTTTAACCCTGATGGAGCATCTCACGGGGGCCCTCAGGACTCTGACCGGGTAAGTAGTCCATCCGGGGGGAGGCTTAGGCTGCGAGAGGGCCTGAGGCCTCAGGCAAGGCAGGCCACTCCTGGGGCCTTAGTGCACTATTTTTTGGTGCGGTCCCCTCGCTTTATTTTGTTCATTTAGAAACAACCCTTTCCGTGGTGGAGGTCCCCCCCCACCCCCCCCACCGCCCAGGAGCTCCCAGTCCTGTGACGGAGACCCTTGAGAGCCCCGTGCCTGCAGGGCAGTGAGCCTGTAGGAGGCCCCGGGAGCCCAGAGTATACGCACCCATCCTCCCTGAGCCCAAGGACATGGGCAGTGGGAGGAAGCTTCCTGGAGAAGCCGAACGTGTGGACGTTGAAAATCTTACCCAATGGCGCAGCTCCCTTCGTGGAGTTGCACTTTTCCCCAGAGAACTGTTTGCCTTTGGCGGGCAGCAGGCCACCTTGGTTTTGGCTCATCTGCATACGGCCTGTTCGGTTAGTCAGTCGCATTTTGCTGCAAGTTAACTCTGTTTTTTCCTCAGATAAACTTGGGTATTCTGAATGTTTTAATCCAGCACAGAATGTTTCAAACATTCCAAAGTACACAAACTTGTCCCAGGCTCCTGTGCCCTATGTCCCCATCACCCACTCTTTTTTTTTTTTTTTAATTTATTTATTTATTTGACAGAGAGATCACAAGTAGACAGGGAGGCAGGCAGAGAAAGGGGAAGCAGGCTCCCCAGGGAGCCTGATGCGGGGCTTGATCCCAGGACCCTAAGATCATGACCTGAGCCAGAAGGCAGAGGCTTTAACCCACTGAGCCGCCCAGGCGTCTCTAAGGTAGAGTTTGTTTTGGTTTTTTTAGGTAGACTTGTTTCTTAATAAGAAACTTGATATTGCCAGAGAGATGGGAAAACCAGTTCTTTTTTTTTTTTTTTTTTTTTTTTTTTGAGATTCTATTTATTTATTTGACAGAAAGACACAGTGAGAGACAGAATACAAGCAGGGGGAGTGGGAGAGGGAGAAGCAGGCTCTCTGCTATGCTCTGCTATGCAGGGAGCCCCATGCAGGGCTCAGCCCCAGGTCCCTGGGATCATGGCCTGAGCAAAAGGCAGCCGTTTAACGACTGAGCCACCCAGGTGCCCCAAAAACCAGTTCTTGTAGCCATAAGAGCAGGCCCACTGTGAAAACAGTCTGTGGTGGTCAAATAAACATTAGTAGAGTCCCACTGGATTCTGGCCTGCAAGGTCCGAGAACTGCAGAAGGCCTATGTTTTCTTCTTCCTCTTCTTCTTTTTTTCTTTTTTTTTAAAGATTTATTTATTTATTTGACAGACAGAGATTACAAGTAGGCAGAGAGGCAGGCAGAGGGGGGGGGGGGCAGGCTCCCTGCTGAGCAGAGAGCCCGATGTGGGGCTCGATCCCAGGACCCTGAGATCATGACCTGAGCCGAAGGCAGAGGCTTAACCCATTGAGCCACCCAGGCGCCCCTTCTTTTTCTTTTTTTAACATTTAATTATTTAATTATTTGAGAAAGAGCAAGCGCATGTGTGGGGGAGGGACAGAGAGAGAGAGAGAGAGAGAAACTCTCAAGCAGACTCTCTGGTGAGTGCCCAGCCTGATGTGGGACTCGATCTCACGACCCTGCGATCATGACCTGAGCTGAAACCAAGAGGCCGATGCTTAAGGGATCCAAGCACCCAGGCACCCCCATGGTGCATGTTTCTTATTTCACGTACTTGATTTTTTGGACAGTTCTGTGGCATTTCAAAGGGTGAGAAGTTTGACTCCATTCCTCTCCTTCCCTGGGAAGCTGGAGAAGCCAGACGAGTTTTTGTCGGGCCCACTGTGTGGTGCTGTGTTTGTGCTCAGCATGGCAGCGGGTTCTTGCTGTGTGTCAGATGACTCCGAACTTGGGGGTTTAAAACAGCAAGCGTTCATCATCTCAGTTTCTCTGGAGCAGGAACCTGGATGCAGCTTAGCGGGGGGCCTCTGGCTTAGGGGGACTGTAGTCAAGGCGTGGCCGGGGCTGCCGTCATCTGAAGGCTCGTGTTGCTCTTGGCAGCCTCCTCAGGTCCTCCCTGGCGGTTGGCCAGAGACATCAGCCCTTTGCCACGTGGGCCTTTTCCTAGGGCGGCTCGCAACACAGCAGCTGGGCTTCCCTGAGAGCAAGTGCGTGAGAGAGGGCATCCCAGACTGAGCCAAGCCATTCTCTTTCTGTAACCGAATCTAGCAAGTACACTAGGGCCAGCCCACTCAGTGGAGGAGCACACAAGGATGTAGTACGTGGGAAGGTGCATCGCACAGGCTGTTGTCCTCATCGAGCCTTGAGAGGTGCTGCACAGAAATCAAGCCAGAGAACAGAGAGTGTGAACTGTCAGACAAAGCGGAGAAAATGCCTTAGGCAGAGCCCCCAAGGCATGAACCAGCAAGGGGCATTTGGGAACTGGGAGCACCTTGTCTCTTACAAAGCCTGAGATCAGAAGGGTGAGAAGCTGCCTTGCCACCTGTGCCTTGGCCTGTTTGGACCGGGCCCCTCTCTGGGCGGGGAATCAGGAGGGGCTGGACCCAGCTGCCCTAGCGTCCCCAAGTCCTTGATAGAGGAGGAGGAAGACTTGAGTAACATCTAGCCCGCTGAGGCCATCATGATGCCTGATGAATCCCTTTGGGATTTCTGCATCTGCTTTGGCCAGCTGGAAGTGAATTCAGTGTGGGAATTTACACCAGAGCCTGGTTGTCCCTTTGCACATCTCCTGACTGATCTCCAAGGGGCCTTCTCTTCTCTCGCCTGTCCCCAGTCCTTCCCCTTCATGCACTGTGCTAGAGGGATTGCTGCCAAGCACAGTGTAACCGTGGCATGCCCCTGCCCACACCCTGAGGGCTCTGTAGGCCCAGCCCAGTTGCTGGGTGTGACATTCAAGGCCCTGCGGTCTGGTTCCTCCTTCCCCAAGTGCAGGGGAGGGAGAGGACCATGCTGCTGGGCCATGCCTCTGAGCCTCACTGCCAGGCTGCTCGCCCCTTCAGCCCAGTCCTGAAGATGCTCCTCGAGGCTCGGTATCCCCTCCCCTTCCTTGATCTTTGTACCCGAAAGGCTGCCCGTGCAGGGTCACACAGAGTGCCAGGCGTCAGCAGCAGATGTCTCTCTGGAAAACCGGATAAAGCAGAGGTGGAGCTCCTTGCTGCTTGTCAGCCCCACCACGCAGTGACATGCTCTGTGACCGTGCGTCTCAGCAAGGTCGTGTGCACCAGCCCACACGAGCAAGGCACCTGCTTCTGCCTAAAGTGTCTGATTGGAGACAACTTACTTGCACCAATGTGGGTCTCTGTGACTTGTCAGTAGGGTCCGGTCCGCAGGAAACCTCCTCTGTGCCGTACTTAGTCTATGTTTCATAATCACTGGTCTGTTCTATGTCTGTCTCCCCACCACACTTCGAGATCCTTGCCCGGGGTTGGGGGGCTGCACACGTACCCCACCCCCATGCCGGCAGTGTGTGTCTGACGTAGGCAGTGCTCAGTCGATGTGTTGGGACATTTTGTGCTACCTTAAAAGGGAGAAGGTAGGCAGAGCCAGCTTCTGGGGTGGGGGGGCAGAACAGGCCCCCCTGCTCCGTGTGTTTTTCTCTCTTCCAGGAGGCTGGGAGTCAGGGAATGGTCCTGGCTGCTTCCTTAACTTAAGCCCAGGGGAATTGTAGACTGCCAAGAGTCAACGAGAGTTTGGAGAACTGGGCTCACAAAGTGGTAGCAGCCGGGCTCGTTTCTGAGGCTGAGACACAGGAGGGGCAACAGCCTTGCAGGAGACATGGTCTGCTCCAGTGGGCAGGACCCCACGGAAGGCAGTGGCTGTCTGGCATTTCAGTACCCGGGAGGGAGCATCCGGTTCCCTTTCTTGTGCCCTCGGCCACCCCGTTATCCCACCAGACTGTACCCAGAGGAGGACATTGGTACCTTTGGGAAGGGGAATCGGATCCTGGGAAGCTAGAAGCTAGCAGGCTCGCCCCACGCACCCCTCTTCTCTCGCCCGGGTCTCATTGCAGCACCGTGGAGACCTGGGGAACGTGCACGCTGATGCTGACGGCCGAGCCAGCTTCAGGATAGAGGACGAGCAGCTGAAGGTAGTGCTAGAAGAGGAGGCGGGGTCTCTCCTAACCGGCCGCTGTCTGAGGCTGTTATCTGCCCTCAAAGGTATGGGATGTGATCGGCCGAAGCCTGGTCATCGACGAGGGAGAAGATGACCTGGGCCGGGGTGGCCATCCCTTATCCAAGGTCACGGGGAACTCAGGAGAGAGGTGAGAGATGCCACCCCCGGCAGGAGACTCCACTCGGCCAGTGGCTTATGGTCAAGCCCAGAGGAGCCCAGACCAGTGTCCAGGGCCTACCCCTGACCACACGTTCTTACTCAGGTTGGCCTGTGGCATCATCGCACGCTCTGCTGGCCTCTTCCAGAACCCCAAGCAGATCTGCTCCTGTGATGGCCTCACCATCTGGGAGGAGCGAGGCCGGCCTATTGCTGGTGAGGGACGGAAGGAGCTCGCCAAGCCGCCTGCCCACCTCTGAGCACAGCCTCAGCCCTGGGGTGGGGGCTGTTCTCCCCGCTGAGCACTGTCCGCTTCCAGAGAGAGGGGAGGGAGCCCTGCTTGCCTGGTCCCAGCAGAACTCGGGTACGGGGTGTGAAGGGTCACTTTGATGTTCCCTTGGCGAATTAAAGTTTTATTTTCATATGGAACTCTGGATTTTGTCCGTGTCCCAGTGTCCCTTTATGGGCTTACTGAACACAGTCTGTGTCTCTGGCCATCATGTGAGAACTATCTCTTGGCTTTGGAGCCAAACAAAACTGGATTCAGATCTACACAGCTACCGAGGGCAGCATTCCCTTCAGGGTCACAGTGTGGGACCACGGCGCGCAGGTGGCTGTCACACACCCTGCTTTAGTTTCTCCCTGTGCTTGGCCCTGTCGTGCGGGAAGTCGAGGGCTGCAGGTGGCTCTCTTCTCCCTGCCCTGTCAGCTGAGTAGCAGAAGAAGCCTGTCTGCTGAGGAGCAGAGCAGGCAGAGTCACAGGGAGCTCCTCTGAGCTGTTGGGTAATGTCAGACACCCCCGAGCGCCCGCTCTGGGCCTTTCCTGAGGCCTCCTGCTTCCTGACCTGGGGGGGGGGGGGTCAGGAGTCACTCCTGGATTTTCCCCAGGTATCCCCTCCTCCTGCTTTTTGAATTAGTTTGGCTTGAGTTGATTTTTTTAATTCACAAGTAAAAGACTTTTAATTAACCTAATAAGCAGAGTGTTTGGCGCAGGACCTGGCACGCAGGAAGTTAAGGGACCGGTGGCTGTGCTTCTGAGTCCAGACGGGGCCCCTGGAGGCTGCCCCAGCTGAGCCCTGCTCTCACAGGGATGGCCGGTATCCAAGGACTAATGTGTGGGGCCAGGGATTCTGGGCGTCCCCACTTAACGTTTTGCCTCCCTCCCCCGACACTCCTAACCCCCCACTGGACTTTGCCAGGCTTGCTCATCCATGACAAAACAGCTTTGATAACACAGTGGACTGTCAGAATACAAACTTTGCCCCTTACCATGTCTGCTTGGAACCAGGCAGGTGATTTTCCAGCCTGCTGACCTTGCTGACTTGTGCCTGACTCTGTTCCCATTCCCTAGGACTTTCCTCTTTCTCCCTCAAGGCCGCCGGCTCTGCGCCCAGCCCTAGCCCTTGGACCCTGCTCTCTCTTGCCAAGCCTGTGCTGGTTGCTTTCCAGCTCCCCTGATTCCTGGGAACCAAACCCCTTTCAAGCATGGGACCCAGGCTATCTTCCCCCGCCCCAAATCATTGCAGGAGCTCCTCATGGACCCTGCCCACAGCCAGCGCCTGGCCTCCTCTCTCCTTCATTCTGGAACGACAGCTGGGTTTCACCCTCCCATGGCCAAACCCTACCAAACCCTACCACTCTGTTCCCACTTTTAAAGAATCAGCATCCCCATAGCTTTTCTCTCTTTTAAACTCTTAACCGTTGGGGTTCCTGGGTGGCTCAGTGGGTTAAGCCTCTGCCTTCAGCTCAGGTCATGGTCTTGGGGTCCTGGGATCGAGCCCTGCATCGGGCTCTCTGTTCAGTGGAGAGACTGCTCCCCCCCCCCGCCCCCCTGCCTGCCTCTCTGCCTACTTGTGATCTCTGTCAAATAAATAAAAATCTTCCAAAAAAAATGAACTCTTAACTGCATTGCTTTTTTTTTTTAAGATTTTATTATTTTTTTTAAGATTTATTTATTTATTTATTTGAGAGAGAGAGAGAGAGGGCAGGCACACGTGGTGGACGGGGAAGGATAGAGGGAAAAGAACCAGGCTCCCCGCTGAGCAGAGAGCCCGATGCGGGGCTCGATCCCAGGACCCCGCGATCATGACCAGGGCCGAAGGCAGATGCTTAACCCACTGAGCCCACCAGGTGCCCCAAGGTTTTATTTTTAAGTAATCTCTCCACCCAAGGTGGAATTTGAACTTACAGCCCTGAGATCATGAGTCACATGCTCTCCTGACAGAGCCAGGTGCCCTTTAACTGTGTAGTTTTTATTTTTTTTTTTTAGTTTTTGTTTTGTTTTAAGAGAGAGAGAGAGATGGGGCGCCTGGGTGGCTCAGTGGGTTAAGCCCCTGCCTTCAGCTCAGGTCATGATCTCTGCTCGGCAGGGAGCCTGGTTCCCTCTCTCTCTCTCTCTCTGCCTGCCTCTCCTTCGACTTGTGATCTCTCTCTGTCAAATAAATAAATAAAATCTTAAAAAAAAAAAAAGAGAGGGAGAGAGCATGACAGGGGGAGGGGCAGAGGGAGAAGCAGACTCCTCACTGGGCAGGGAGGCCAGTGTGGGGCTGGATCCCGGGACCCCGGGATCATGACCTGAGCCAAAGGCAGCCTCTAAACTGACTGAGCCACCCAGGCACTCCTAACTGTGTAGTTTTTAAACTTTGGTTTTAAACCACAGAACATGGTTCAAACACGGCTCTTTTTTTTTTTTTTTTTTTTTTTTTTTTTAAGTTTTTTTTTTTTTTTTTGACAGAGAGAGAGATCACAAGTCGGTGGAGAGTCAGGCAGAGAGAGAAAGAGAGAAGCAGGCTCCCGCTGAGCAAAGAGCCCGATGCGGGGCTCGATCCCAGGACACTGAGATCATGACCTGAGCCGAAGGCAGCGGCTTAATCCACTGAGCCACCCAGGCGCCCCTCAAACACGGCTCTTAAAGGCTTAACTGTGAAGCAAATGTGGAAATTTGGCTAAAGTTCCAAAAAGTCCTGGGGCTCCTGGGAGCACAGTTTGAAAATCTTTGCCAAATTCAGTCATGTTTGTGTTGTGTCTCTACCATGTCCACAAGCCCATTTGTACTATAATTTACCAACTACTTAAGAAATTTTTTAGCCACTTTTAAACTTAATTAAAAATGAAATTTTTATCATTTTTGGCTAACACCTATTAGTGATTATTAAGTGTTTTCTAAACAGTCTATGCAGTAACTCATGTAATCCTCAAGGTGATGACACACAGTAGCTTCTGTTGTTATCCCGTGTTACAGATGAGCAAACTGAAGCACAGGGTGGTTATGTAACTTGCCCAAGGTCCCACAGCAGCGTCTCAGATCAGACCCAGGCGGGCCAGCTCGAGGTCTATACTCTTAACCACTGTTGGTTCTCCCTGTAAGGTATGGGAAGCAGGATTCATTTGTCATAAACAGGAATTTGCTAGAGAAAGAAAATACATACATAGCTACTAAAATAATATTAAAAATATTAAAAATTAAAAATTGTTCTGTGAGCCACCCCAAAATTGTGTGTCACTCCAGTGGTTTTACACCGCGTTTCAGGGAACCCAGACACTTTCTTTTGTTTCCGGTTCTCTGCCTCCACTTATTACTTTTCCTCGGACCCAGGTGCTTTTTCAGTGGTCCCCAGCACCCCCCCAGCCTCATGTCCACGTCTTAGGGACCTCTCCTCTCTCCCTTCCCTCCTCACTCTGGGTTTGCCCTTCCTGGCGTCCCGTTCTCAGTGCTGCCTGGGGCTCCACACTGGATTTGTAGAGCTGTGAACATTTAAGGAACCTCCTATTTTCGCAAGTAGGAGACCTTCTCCCCAGCAGAACTCTGGCAGAGGGGCCCAACTGGAGCCCCTTTCCAGAGCAGTGGCAGAGCCTCTTTTGGGGACTCCTGGCTGCTAGTGGGGGTCCCAGGAAGCAGTAGGGCTGTGTCTGAAGGCAGCTGCAACTCTGGCTCCTGAAAATCCCTCTTCCTGTTCATCTGTCTTCTCCAGTGGCTCTCGGGGTGGGGGTGGGGGGGCTTGTCGCCGGACCAGCAGCATGAGCATCACTTGGAAAGGTTTGCAGGCAAATTCCTGGGCTTCCCTCCAGACTCATTGAATCAGAAACTCTGTGGGTGAAGCCTGGAAATCTGTTTTAAGAGCCTTCTAGGTGATTCTGAAACACACTAAAGTTTGAGAACTACTAGTCTCATCTTTTAAAAAAATGGTTAGCTCCGGGTCTGGTACCCTCCCAGAGCTGCGTGTATACCTGTCTTCTATCTTCATGTAGGAGCAGGGTCCGGGACCGTCCTCCAGCCCCCAAAGACTTCTCTTCAAATTTAAATACATATATGATACCTACTTCCAAGGAGGACTTGCTTTGTCTTAGCCAGAGACAAAGAGATTATATCTAAAAACCAAAGTGAGGGAATCACCATAAGAGCGTACACGGCTTTAAAGCAAAGGAATGCACCCAGGGTTCCCATGGCTTGGTTGCCTGCTAATACCATGAACAGTTTCAGTAGGAAAGAGCCGTCTCTGTGTTTATGATGCGCGCTAGTGGTACTGGTGCCCTGAAAAGACGGTTAGTGATGACTTGGGGAGGGGGGAACTATTGTGATTCAGCTGATAATGGCCACTGAAGTTACCAGGTCCTAATCCCTAGAAGCTATAAATGTGACTTTATCTGAGTCTTTGCAAATGTGATTAAGTTAAAGATTGGGGGGGATGAGGCGATTATCCTGGATTATCTGGATGGGCCCTGAATGCAAGCACCTGGATCCTCACAAGGAGGAGACAGCGTTTTGACACAGAAGGTGATGGGAGGACAATAGAGGGAAAAACTGAATGAAGCTGACCTTGAAGTTCGGTCTGCTGCAGCCACAGACCCAGGAGTGCCAGCAGCTCCTGGAAGCTGGCTGCGAGAGGCAGGGCGTGGATGGCCCTGCTGACAACGTGACTTCAGTCCGGGGCTAAGAATTTGATCTTTGGGCCTCCAGAACTGTGAGAAAATGAATTGTTGCTTTAAGTCACGCCGATTGTGGTGATGTCTTACAACAGCCACCAAGAAGCCAGCACGGTTAGGATTCAGTTTTATTAAAGTAACACATGTAAAACTTTGTTTTCCTTAAGCCTTTAAGTTCTAATTTCAAAACTTATTTTTCTATTTTCAAATCTGGTAAAATAAGAACATTATCCCCGGGGCACCTGGGTGGCTCAGTCAGTTAAGCGTCGGCCTTTGTCCTGGGTTGTGATCCCAGGTCATGGAATCAAGCCCCACGTCGGGATCCCTGCTCAGTGGGGAGTCTGCTTCTGCCTCTGCCCACCGTTCCCCCTGCTTGTGCATGCCCTTTCCCTTTCTCTCTCTCTCTCAAATAAATAAGATCTAAAATTAAATAAAATAAAAATCCTGTTTAAAAGTTAAGTAAATAAAGGGGCACCTGGGTGGTTCAGTGGGTTGAGCCTCTGTCTTCGGCTCAGGTCATGATCTCAGGGTCCTGGGATCGAGCCCCACATCGGGCTCTCTGCTCTGCGGGGAGCCTGCTTTCCTTCCTCTCTCCCTGCCTCTCTGCCTACTTGTGATGTCTCTCTGTCAAATAAATAAATAAAATAAAATAAAAAAATAAAAGTGAAGTAAAAATAAAATTTTAAAACTCATTTTTTTATTTTGTTGAAATAAAAATAACAGAAAATTATTTTAACCCTTTTTTTAAAGATTGTATTGGTTTGAGAGAAGGAATGGCAGGGAGAGAAAGAGAGCACATGCACAAGCAGGGGGAGCGGCATGGCAGAGGGAGAAGCAGACTCCCCACTGAGCAGGGAGCCCGACGTGGGGCTAGAATCCAGGACCCCGGGATCAGGACCTGAGCCAAAGGCAGATGCTTAACTGTCTGAGCCACCCAGGCACTCGACCTTTTTTTTTTTTTTTACTTGAGAGAGAAAGGGAGAGGGGAGAGGATGGGGAGAGAGAGGAGAATCTTTTAAAAAATTAATTAGTTAACTAATTAATTTGAGAGAAGGAGCACAAGCAGAGGGATCAGCAGGCAGAGGGAGAAGCAGGCTTCCCACTGAGCAAGGAGCCCGATGCGGGACTCCATCCCAGGAGGCTGGGATCATGACCTGAGCCGAAAGCTAACGCTTAACCAGCTGAGCCACCCAGAGGCCCCAGAGAGAGGAGAATCTTAAGCAGTCTCCAGGCCCAGCATGGAGCCCACAGCAGGGTTTGATCTCACAACCCTGAGATCATGACCTGAACCAAAATCAAGAGTAGGACACTTAACCAATGAAGCCACCCAGATGCCCCTATTTTAACCTATTTTAACCCTATTTAAGTGTACCTTTTTGTGGCTTGCCTACTTTCACAGTGTTGTACAACCAACACCATCATTCATCTCCAGAACTTGCTCATCTTCCTAATCGGAAACTCTCTCCCTGTTAAACACCAACTTTCCATTCCCTGTCCCCCAGCACCTAGCAAGCACTCTGGCAATCTACTGTCTGTCTCCATGGATTTTACTATTCTAGGGAACTCACGTAAGAGGAATCATACAATATTTGTTCTTCCGTGATTGGCTCATAAAATCAGTTTCTTGAGTATTCCTTTTAAGTTAGAAAACCAAGACTGATTTGTCAGATTCTCTAATAGGTCCGCATTTCTTCAAAATTCTTTCAAAATATTCAGGCTTCCCCAAATATGACAAAAATCTACTTGCGAGCTCAAAATTATTACCGGTATGTATTTCTTTACCTCAGTACGTTTGGTTTTAATTCTATATCTTCCCAGGATTAAGATAGATTACCCACTAAAAGGACACTTTCTCAGCTGAAAAGAAGTTGGGCTACAGTCCCCAGGACAGGAGCTACTGACCTCTGGGACTGCACGCGTCAAGGGCAGTTCTTCCTCTGCAATAAGTGTACTTGCTGGGTCTGTCTGCTTTAAATCATTGCTGTGGTAACGGAACTCCAAGGCCAAACCCTTCAGATGGCAATGGTTTTACAAACTATGGTCCCTAAATTCAGATTAAGCCTCTAAGGTATGTTTCCATAATCTCTTAATTTTATTACCTGATCTAAGCAATAAAAATTGTGTAAATTGCCTCCCTATCCCCACACCCCCACACTTGTAGATTTCTTCTTGATTTGATCGAATTAAACCCAGATAATCTGCTAGAGGTTGGCTTTTCTTCTTTCCCTCCCCGCTTTCTCCTCCCCCCTCTCCTTCCCCCTCCTCCTCCCTCTCCTTCTCCTTGTCCTTCTAAGGACAGATCTTTTTCTGTCTGAAAATGTATTTACCACAAAGCAGCATCTTTCCATAATGAGTGAATTCCTTGCTAGTGTTTTCAACACTGCATTTATGGTCTATGTATGGCCATGTTTCATAATCATTCTTACTCATGCATATACCCAGGAAACTGTAATAGCGATGAGTGGGGCTTCGGGGCCGTCCAGATCCCAGGTCTACTGCTTTCTAGCTATGTGACCTTGGGGAATGCCTCTCAGTCTTCTCTATGAAACGGGGATTACAATAGACCAAACTCCTGAAATGATAATCCAACAAGATTGCCCGTGCAAAGAATAGCACCCAGCAAATTTAGTATTCAGTGTTCCGTGTTATTATTTTGTTTCCACTCACTCGTTCATTCTTTCATTCATTAAGGAATTCAGGAAGAACCTGCAACCATCTCAGGAAGCCCTCTGCTGCTGTTTAGCTGCATAGGAGGTAGAATCTGTGTAAATGTAACGTGAAATAAGACCTCTCCCCCATCTTTCCGATCACGTTGTTTCTGTGCTTTTTATGTCAGCAAAATGTACATGCTGTCCAATCTTTTTTTAAAATTTTTTTATTATTTATTTATTTATGTGACAGAGATCACAAGTAGGCAGAGAGGCAGGCAGACAGAGAGAGGGATGCAGGCTCCCTGCTGAGCAGAGAGCCCGATTCGGGGCTCGATCCCAGGACTCCAGGATCATGACCTGAGCTGAAGGCACAGGCTCAACCCACTGAGCCACCCAGGCGCCCCAACAACCTTAGTACTTTAAAAATTAAACTCGAGTGGGTGGCTCAATCAGTTAAGTGTCCGACCCTTGATTGCGGCTCAGGTCATGGTCTCAGGGTTGTGAAATTGAACACCACTCACCCCCGTCAGGCTCCATGCTGGGTGTGCAGACTGTTCAAGATTCTCTTCTCCCTCTGCCTCTCCTCTCCAGCACTTGAGCATGTTCTGCACACACACTCTCTTTCAAAAGAAAAAAAAATTCAAAGCTTTTTCCCAAATATCCATTGCATCCTGTAGATTTTCTTTTATTTTCAGTAAAGGTACTTTTTTTTTTTTAAGATTTTATTTGAGAGAGAGAGCAAGCACGAGTTGGGGGGTGCCTTGGCAGGGAGGGGAAGAGGGACAAGGCGACGCCCTGCTGAAGGGGAGCCCATTGTAGGGCTCAGTCCCAGGACCCTGAGATCATGACCTGAGTCAAAGTCAGACGCTTAAATGACTGAGCTATCCAGGCATCCCTTCATTAAGGTACTTTACATTTTATTTATTGTTTTTTTAGATAGAGAGAGAGAGAAGCAGGGAGAGGCAGAGGGAGGGAGAGAGAGCGAGAGCGAGAGACGGAAAGAGAGAGAAAGAGAATCTTAAGCAAGCATGCCCACTGCAGAGCCAACACAGGCCTCCATCTCACAACCTTGAGATCATGACCTGACCTGAACTGAAATCAAGAGTCAGATGCTTAACCAACTGAGGCATCCAGGCACCCCTAACTTTTAGTCCTCTTTTTTTTTCTTTCATATTTTATTTATTTATTTGACAGATCGAGAGAGCACAAGTGGGGGAGCAGCTGAGGGAGAGGGAGAAGCTGGCTCGCCGCTGAGCAGGGCTGATATGAGGCTTGATCCCAGCACCCTGGGATCACCACTCGAGCTGAAGGCAGACACTTGACTGACTGAGCCATCCAGGTGCCCCTAACTTCTAGTTCTATTTTTATCTAAGTAATATATGCATACAAGAAATAAGTCAAATAGTACTACTAGGTTTATGATGAAAACCTCTGTCTCATCTCTTCTGAAATCCAGTTCCTAGAGGTACCTAACGCCCTTGGCCATTTCTTCTGTGATTTACTTTCATATTTTTAGGCAATAAGACTGTATTGCTATTTCTTATGTGCAATCTTGATATTGTCTGTTGACTTCTATACTAGGATGAACTCTGCATGTAATGAGAGTTCTGATAGTAATGGCCAGGGCAATAAGATGTTGTATTATCTCATAAGATAAGCAGACTACAGGTTTCAGAGTGGGTCCAGTGGCTCATGGTGTCAGGACACTACATGACCCTGAACTGTGGTTTCTCTTAGCGCCCCTCTCCTCTTTGGTTGCATGGCCAAGCCTCCCTTCCTCAAATGCTAACACATGGCAAGGTCAAGGTGGGTAGCAGGAAGGAAGGAAGTGAAAAGGAAAAAGCTCTTGCCCTTTATGGGGGAGGAACATCTATGGAACATCGTGTAAGTCCATGCTGTGAAAATGCCTTCATCCATGTTGTTAAGAAAGTGTAACTTATGACTATTAGCTTCCTGTGGCTACTGTAACCAACGACCACAAATTGGGTGGCCTAAGGCAACAAAACTTCATCCTCTCATAGTTCTTGAGGTTAGAAGTTCAAAATTCCTAACACTGAGCTGAAATCAGGGTGTCAGTTGGGCCAGTCTCTCCAGAGGCTCTAGGAAAATATGCATTCCTTGCATCCTCCAATTTATGGGGATGGCTGGCATTCCTTGGTTTGTGGCCATCCCACTCCAATTTTCAAGGCCCAGATCTTCAGATCTCTCTCAGCTCCGTCTTCTCAACACCTTCTCCTTTATCTGTACCAATTCTCCCTCTGCTTCCCTCTTATAAGGATACATGTGCTCTATTTAGGGCCCATTCGAATAACCCAGGATAATCTGCCCATCTCAAGATCCTTAACTTCAACTGCAAAGACCCCTTTTCCAAATAAGGTAATGTTTCCAGATGCCAGGAATTAGGACCTGACACCTTTGACCTATTACCATGACCTATCAAACCAAAGAATTTTGGGGTTATTAATTTAATTAACTGAGGCCAAGTTCATAAGTAAGTGTGGGCTCTCTTCCTGCCATTAGAGGACAGAATTTCTAACATTTCCTTCTATTTACTGTAAAGAGATAAGGACTTTTCCTAGCAGATTATTTTATATCAGCAATGAATTTTTACAATAAACTTCACACTTTTGAGACTTTTGAGACTCTGTGAGGGAGATTTCTTTGGTTGTGACAATGCTGAGTGTGTGTATGTTGGGGGGGCGGTCCTGGCATTTAGTGGGGGAAAGCTAGGGATCCTTGCCAACCTGCAGTACTCAGGATAGTCTGACACATGAAAAACCAACGGTCCCATTATCTGCCCAACTTGCAAATGTCCTACCCGATATCCTTGTAGGTGAAAAACATGTTTATAATTAGAGGCCCATTTATTTAGTGTATTATTATATTTATAAACACAGTATTTTTGGTGCAGTTTTAATATACACTGATGTATCTTGTTCTTTGGTTTCGAATATTACTAAGAGTTGTTCACCATTTTGGAGAGTGGTTTTGCTGGTGGTAAGGTGTCCCTAGTACCACCTGAGTCACTAACGCAAAAGCTCTGCATCGGTCTACATTTGTAGCTGACCAGAAGACATATTTTGCTATATGATATGTATTATCTTACTAGAAATGTCTTTTTATTTTTTAAAAAAGATTTTATTTATTCATTTGAGAAAGAGAGAGAGGCAGAGAGAGCGCACAAGCAGGGGGAGACTCAGAAGGAGAAGGAGAAGCAGGCTCCCTGGTGAGCCAGCAAGGAGCCTGATGTGGGGCTCGATCCCAGGACTCTGGGATCATGACCTGAGCCAAAGTCAGACACCTAACCATCTGAGCCACCCACACGCCCCTAGAAATATCTTTTTAGCTCTCCTTTTCATTGCAGTTAAAGGCACTGGGGACAGCAGTGATGGGCTAGGTATGGCAGTGGCTTACGACGTGGTCGGAGAGGTGAAGGATCAGGGAAAGGAGAGCTTCGTCACCAGAGAAATAGATCTAATTGTGGGCTTGAAGTATGGGGAAAACAAAGGGAAGCAATTTTTATTTTTGTCTTTAAACACATAGGACTTCATGATTCTAACTGAATGTTGTTCCAGAAACACTAGAAGAACACCTGGCAGATAGTAGGTGCTTAATAAAATTCTAGTTGGGATACTACAGGTTCTTTTTATTTCATAGGATTCATAGAATCCTGTGGCAGACTCTTCTAATTGCTTCATTTATTGAGCTGACGATGTGCCTTACAGGGTGCCAAACACTTTATTGTTCAACGACCTTGTGGTTCATAGGTATTTACCAAGAGAAATGAAAACTTGTTTGCACAAATACCTGTATGCCAGCTTGAGTCATAAGTTCCAAAAACTGGAAGCAATTCAGATGTCCTTCAACTTGGGAATGGAAAAACAAACTGGCACATCCAGACAATGCTGGTCATTGATAAAAAGGAACTAACTACTGATACAGGCAAGGACCTTGATGAATATCAGATGCCTTATGTAAGTGAAAGAAGCTAGACTCCAAAAGTGATACACTCTATGACTCCATTTGTATGACATTGTAGAAAAGACAGAACTGTAATGCAAGATAATAGATCATTGTTTCCCAGGGCCTGGGGCTTGGTGGGGGGGGGGGGTTGACTGCAAAGGAACAGCGGAAGAAAACTTCAGGGTGATGGGCCTGTCTTTATCTCAACTGTGGTGGTGAGTCTGTGACTATATGGTTGTCAAAACTCAAAGGACTCAACACAGAAGAGCAGAGATTGTTGTTGTATGTAAATTATACTTTAGTTAAAAAAGAAAATCCAGGGGTGGTGGCTCAGTGGGTTAAAGCCTCTGTCTTCAGCTCAGGGCATGATCCCAGGGACCTGGGATCAAGCCCTGCCTGCATCGGACTCTCTGCTTAGCAGGGAGCCTGCTTCCCCCACTCTCTCTGCCTGCCTCTCTGCCTACTTGTGATCTCTCTCTCTCTCTGTCAAATAAATAAATAAAATCTTTAAAAAAATAAGTAAAACCCAGCCATTTCACTTCTGAGTATATAATCCAAAGAAGTGAAAGTAGGGACTCAAATAGATACTTGTGCACCTGTTTTCATAGCAGCATTATTCCCAGTAGCCAAAACGACCATGGCCAGATGAATGGATAAACCAAATGTAGTATCTACATACAATGGAACAGTATTCAGCTTTAAAAAGGAAGTTCTGACTCACGCTATAGCATGGATGAACCTTGAAGACATTATGCTAAGTGAAGTAAAGCAGTTATAAAAGGACACATATTTGTATGATTTCACGTATATGAGGAACTTAGGGTGGTTGCATTCATAGGGGCAGAAGGAGAGTGGTGGTTGCTGGGGGCTGAGGGGAGGAGGGAATGGGGAATTAGTTTAATGGGTATGGATTTTCACTTGGGAAAGATGAGAAAGTTCTGGAGATAGAGTGTGGTGGTGGTTGCACAACAATGTGAATGAATGTACTTTATACTACAAAACTCTACCCTTAAAAATAGTTATAATGGGGGGGGGTTGTGCCTGGGTGGCTCAGTTGGTTAAGCTTCTGCCTTCAGCTCAGTTCATGGTCTCAAGGTCCTGGGATCAAGTCCTGCATCAGGCTCCCTGCTCAGTGGGGAGTCTGCTTCTCCCTCTCCCTCTGCTGCTCTCTCTGCTTATGCTTGCTCGCTCTCTCTCTGTCAAATAAATAAATAAAATCTTTTAAGAAAAGGTTATAATAGTAGATTTGATGTCATGTACATTTTTACTGCACACACACATACGTAAAACTTGTTTAAAGAGAAAACAAGGAGCACCTGAGTGGCGCAGTTAGTTAAGCATCTGACTCTTGATCTCAGTTCAGGTCTTAATCTCAGGGTAGTGAGTTCAAGTCCTAGGATGGACTCCATGATGGGTGTGGAGCCCTCTGAATGAATGAAGGAATGAATGGGTGAATAACAAAAAAAGAACGAACGAAAGAAAGAAAACAAAACCCCAAACTCCCTGTCGGAAGGCCAGTTATTTTGCAAGTGAAAGAGGGGATCCTCATAGATGTGAAGAATTTTGCTCAAGTTTTCACAACTGGCAGATTGTGATTTGAATTATGATCTAACTCTGACCTGGCATAATGGAAAGAACATTGAATTAGCCCCAGTAATACCACCACCTTGATAGTGGGTTATTTTGGAAAATCAGATATATCACCAACGTTGAAGTTCTGCTTTTCCAAAGGATGTCTCTCCAGGATCTGAAGCCCATTTCAGGAGGAAGGCTAAACCTGCAGTAGCTAATACAGCAGCCACTGGCCACAAGTAGGCAGAGAAGCAGGCAGAGAGAGAGAGAGGGAGAAGCAGGCTCCCTGCCGAACAGAGAGCTTGATGCGGGGCTCAATCCCAGGACCCTGAGATTATGAGCTGAGCAGAAGGCAGATGCTTAACCCACTGAACCACCCAGGTGCCCCATCGCTACTCAATTCTTGAAATGTATTTAATTCAAACTGCTCTTAATTCAAAGTGCCGTTAGTGTACAATACACAATGAATTTCAAAGACTTGGTATAAGGAAAATAATGTAAAATATTAATAATTTTTATATATTGATTATATCATGATCGTTTTTTAGATAGATTAGGTTAAATGTATTGTTAAATTAATTTTACTTGTATTTTTCTTTTGAAAGTAGATAGCAGAAAAATTAAAATCACAGATGGGTTTTACATTATATTTCTGTTTCACAGTGTTCTGACTCTACACCCTACCAGCAGTATAGGAACAAAGATAGAACTGCCCCACAATACTCTTAAAATGGCTCTGCTTGCTTGCTGGGGTGGCCAGGGGCCTACTGATACTCAGTCTGGGAATACTGCCAGCAGCTAGGATTTGCAAAGATACCAGAGTGGTATCAAAATGGTACTTTTTTAATTGTAAAAGAATTAGGTGCTCACTGTTAAAAGTCTAATGATATGGGGCACTTGGGTGGCTCAGTCAGTTAAGCAGCTGCCTTTGGCTCAGGTCATGATCCCAGGGTCCTGGGATCGAGCCCCACATCAGGCTCTCCACTCAGCGGGGAGCTTGCTTCTCCCTTTCCCTCTGCTGTGCTGCCCGCTTGTGCTCTCTCACTCTGTCAAATAAATAAATAAAATCTTTAAAAAAAATAAGTCTAATGCTATGGAAAAGTGTAAAAAAAAAAAAAAGAACCCGTTTCATCCATAACCAATGTTATTTCTCTGCTGAAAAAAAGATGCACCTATATGGAGGACTTTTCCCCCCTGTAGTTTAGAAAGATGTAACATTATACAATTACAGTGTGCTTTTCCCTCTTAAATTATGGTCATCTTTCCATATCAACAAATTCTGAACTGCTTTTAGTAGCAACACAATATTTAAGGTTTTGTTTTTATTATTATTATTTTTAAGAATTTATTTTATTTTATTTTTTAAAAAGATTTTATTTATTTGACAGACAGAGATCACAAGTAGACAGAGAGGCAGGCAAAGGGAGAGGAGAAGCAGGCTCCCCACTGAGCAGAGAGCCCGATGTGGGGCCCAATCCCAGGACCATGGGATCATGACCTGAGCTGAAGGCAGAGGCTTTAACCCACTAAGCCACCCAGGCACCCCTAAGATTTTATTTTTAAGTAATCTCTATACCCAACATGGGGCTCAAACTGACAACCCCAAGATCTAGAGTTGCATGCTCTACTGACTGAGCCAACCAGGCGCCCCCATAATATTCTATCTTAAGGCAATACCTTATTCCCTTATTTACAGACGTACAGATGCTTCCATTGCTTGTTACTACAAACAATGCTAAAATAAATAAATTCATACCAATATTCTTATTGAAGAGCTTTTATGTACACTAGATTTCCAAAGTTGGATTACTATGTTAAAGAATCACCACATTGTGGTGCCTGGAAGGCTTAGCCATTAAGTGTCTGCCTTCAGCTCCAGTCATGATCCCAGGATCCTGGGATAGAGCCCCGCATCCGGGCTCCCTGCTCCGTGGTGAGTCTGCTTCTCCCTCTCCCTCTGTGATCTCTCTTGCTCTCACACTCTCTCTAATAAATCAATAAAAATATTAAAGAATCACCACATCGAAAGTTTCAAAATTGCCAGAATAGTTCCCAAGAAGGATATAGAGTTTACACAACTGTCAACAATACGCGTGTACTTTTCTCACACCCTTACCAGCAATAGATATAAATCTTTTTTTTTTCTTTTTGTTTTCAAATTCAAGGGTGAAAAATCTTCTCGTTTTCTTAGGAAAGTGCATTTTCTTGGCTACCAATGAAGTTTCTGGTTTATTAGCTATTTGTACTTCCTTTCCAATAACATGGCCAGTTTGTATCCTGGGCCCACTTATCTCATCTTTTTTTTTCTCATCAATTTGTAGGAGTTCTTCGTACAGTTTAGAAATTAACTCCTTAGGCTTCCGAATTTACAAATGCAGCTCAGACCTGCACCTTGAACTCCGCACACCTATCTAATTGCCCATTGCATCTCCACTTCGGTGACTTAGAGGCATCTCACACTTAACCATGACCCAAACTGCATTTCTGGTCTTTCACAGAAAATCTGCTTCTCCCACAACCACTCCCATCTCAGTAAATGACAATTCCATGCTTCCAAGTTGCTCACTGTCATCTTTTTTTTTTTTTTTAAGATTTTTTTATTTATTTGACACAGAGAGAGAGAGATCACAAGTAGGCAGAGAGAGGGAGAGAAGCAGGCTTCCCGCTAAGCAGAGCGCCCAATGCGGGGCTCGATCCCAGGACCCTGAGATCAGGACCTGAGCCGAAGGCAGAGGCTTAACCCACTGAGCCACCCAGGCACCCCGTCACTATCATCTTTCTCCTGGATTTTAGCAGTGATGTTCTGAACAAAAAACTGTTTTTTCTTTTCTTTTTAAAGATTTTATGTATTTAATTTGACAGAGAGAAAGAGACACAGAGAGAGGGAACACAAGTAGGGGGAGTGGAAGAGGGAAAAACAGGCTTCCCACTGAGCAAGGAGCCTAATGCGGGGCTCGATCCCAGGGCCTCAGGATCATGACCTGAGCTGAAGGCAGACACCCAATGACTGAGCCACCCAGGCACCGCATAACAACTGTTTTCCATTGGTTTTTGCTCATTTCAATAGCAGCCAAAAAAGATATTTGTAAAGCTATGGGAGATAAGCCATATCAGATAAACTTCCCTGCTCTTTGCCCTCCACAGACTTCCAGCCTCACTTTGTAGTAAAAGCCAGGGTTTTTATCATGAATGGATGTTGTACTTTGTCAAATACTTTTTCTGTATCTATTGAAATGATCATATGGTTCTTATCTCTTCTCTTATTGATGTGATGTATCACATTGATTTGTGAATAGTGGACCACTCTTGCAATCCAAGAATAGAAAATCCAGAAATAAACCCACAACTATATAGTGAACTAATCTTTGATAAAGCAAGGAAGAATACCCAATGGGGAAAAATCTTCAGCAAATGGTATTGGGAATACTGGACCACTTTCTTATACCATATATAAAAATAAGTTCAAATGGATTAAAGACCTCAATGTGAGGCCAGAAGCCATAAAACTCCTAGAAGAGACCACAGGTAGTAATTCCTCTGACATCAGCCACAGCAACTTTTCACTAGATAGGTCTCCTGAGCCAAGGGATACAAAAGCAAAAATAAACTATTGGGACTACATCAAAATAAAAAGCTTCTGCGCAGCAAAGGGAACAGTCAACAAAACTACAAGGCAACCTATGGAATGGGAGAAGATATTTGCAAATGACATATCTGATAAATAGTTAGTCAAAACCTATAAAGAACTTCTACAACTCAACACCCAGAAAACACCCAATTAAAAAGTGGTCAGGAGACATGAACAGACATTTCTCCAAAAATGACATACAGTTGGCCAACAGACACGTGGAAAGATACTCATCGTCACCGATCATCAGGGAAATGCAAATCAGAACCACTATGAGATATCACACCTGTCAGAATGCCTAAAATCATCAATACAAGAAACAACAGGTGTTGGCAAGCATGTGGAGAAAGAACCTGCTTGCACTGTTAGTGGGAATGCACAGTGGTGCAGCCACTGTGGAAAACAGTATGGAGTTTCCTCAAAAAGTTAAAAACACAACTAACCTGTGATCCAGCAGTTGCACTACTGTATACCCAAGGAATACAAAACACTATTTCAAAGGGATACATGCACACTTATGTTTATAGCAGCATTATTTACAATAGCCAAGATACGGAAGCAGCCCAAGTGTCTTATCAGTTGATGAGGGATAAAGAAGCTGTGAGATATATAGATCTATCTGTCTGTCTATCCATCCAGCCATACTGGCACTTTGCTATTATAGAATATATATATATATATATATATATTCTATAATAGCATGTTAATATAATATATAATATATATCAGTATATATAATGTATATATAATGGAATATTATGGAGAATGAAATCTTGCCATTTATAACAACATAGGTGGATCTAGAGAGTATAATGCTATAAGCAAAATAAGCTGCTCAGAGGAAGACAAATACCATATGATTTCACTCATGTGTTGAGTTTTAGAAACAAAGGGAGAGTGGCGCCTGGGTGGCTTAGTGGGTTAAAGCCTCTGCCTTCGGCTCAGGTCATGATCCTGGGGTCCTGGGATGGAGCCCCACATCGGGCTCTCTGCTCAGCAGGGAGCCTGCTTCCCTTCTTCTCTCTCTACCTGCCTCTCTGGCTAATTGTGATCTCTGTCAAATAAAAAAATAAAATCTTAAAACAACAACAACAACAAGGGAACAAAGGGAAAAAAGACACAAACCAAGAATTAGACTTGTTTTTTTAAGAAGGAGAAAGAGAGAGAGAGGGGTGGGGAGGGGTAGAATCTCAAGCAGGCTCCGCACCCAGTGTGGAGCCTGATGTGGAGCTCCACCTCACAACCCTGAGATCATGACCTGGGCTGAAATCAAGTTGGACGCTTAACTGACTGAGCTACCCAGGCCCCCAAGAAACAAATGCTTCGCTATAAAGAACAAACTGGTGGTTACCAGAGGGGAGGTGGGTGAGGGATTGGTTAAACAGGGGATGGGAATTAAGAAGTGCACTTGTGATGCAAACCTGGTGAGGTATGGAAATGTTGCATAAAATAAAGACTTAAAACAAGTGAAACCAGTCATTTCAATGGCCCCTGTGGTGCTACAACCTTCCCTTAAACTTCATGCTCTATTATTTACTCTGTTACAGTCTCCAGCCATGCTGGCACATGGCTGTTCCTCGGACATGGCTGTTCCTCGGACAGGCAGACATACTCTTGCCCCAAGACTGACTTGTTACTTTCTGGCTGGAATGAGTCTCCTTAAAATGGCTTGCTCTGTCATTTCAAATCTTTAGCACTACCATTTTTTAAACTTTTTTTTTTTAAATTTTATTTATTTATTTGACAGAGATCCATAGGCAGAGAGGCAGGCTGAGAGAGAAGGCAGAGAAAGAAGGGCAGGCAGGCTCCCGCTGAGCGGAAAGCCCCTCTCCGGGCTCGATCCCAGGACCCTGAGATCATGACCTAAGCTGAAGGCAGAGGCTTAACCCACTGAACCACCCAGGTGCCCCACTTCTTACTTTTTTTAGGTAGGCTCCACACTCAGCACAGAGCTCAGTGTGGGGCTAGAACTCAAAACCCGGGGATCAGGACCTGAGCTGCAAACAAGAGTGGGTCCCCCCACCGAAGAAGCTACCCAGGCGCCCCTAATACCATCTCATGGTATTATGTCCTAATGGTCTATATGCTTTACTTCGTTGTTTATTATGTTTCTGTCCACCATAGTGTAAATTCCAAGGTCAGCATTTTGGTCACTTTTGGTTCACAGCTGTACCCTTGGTGCTGCCCATTGGTAGGTGTTCAATAGAATCAGGAGAATGCGCATGTTGCAGGTAAAATATTGTCCTGAGTTTGTCGCATGTGTTTATGTTTCTGATGTCTTGAGCCATGCAAAATACTTTTATTTACATACACCTGTTGGTTTTGAATTTTTTATTTTGTTTTAAGCCTCAACTTTTGTTCCCTCAGGAACTGTTCTGACCTAATATTGTTTCATTAAACTTTTCATTGTGGAAAATTTTTCAACGCACGCAAGAGAGATACATCTCATTATTCCTCTTGTGGAAATTCCATAACGGCAGGGACGAAAGTCCGATTTTTCACTCTCCATCTTCCGCCAGGACCTCAGCAACATCAGGGAACGTGTTTCCAAAGAATGAATTAACAGCACGAGGGTTCTCTGGGGCAGATGCCTCTCGGGCCCCACGGACAGCCCAGCACAGTCCTGGAGGCGGCAGTTTGCGGACTGAAGGCGGCTGTCCGGGTTTCTTCGGCCAGGCCCGACCCTCTCGTGGACAGGCCGGCTGCCGCCTCCAGGTTTGCCCTACGTTGCCAGAATGGGAGGAGCTCCGACTTCCGACTGAACAAAGTTTTTCCTCGCGCCCGCCGATCCCGGCCCCACCCCGGCCAGAGGCCATCTCACCGACTAGGCCTCTCCGCCGCCGACGCTCCCCGCGCGCGTTCCCCCTTCTCCAACCCTTCTTTTCCCCCTCCCCCCGGCAGTGGCGGTTGGTCGCGCGCCGTCGTCCCTTTCCCGCCCCCTCCGCTAACGAGCGGGCTCCAGACCCTCTGGGATTGGCTGCGCCTGAGAGCATCTTCTTTCAGCCTCTATGATTGGATGCAGGACGCGCGGGATGTGGGCCCCGATTGGTTAGGTCAGGGCGCCTGCGCGGCGGGGTTCTCGGTCGCCAGCCATTCCTGGGGAGGACTGCCGGCCGGTCGGACGTCTCGCCTGTCGCTGGAGGAGAGGTCCCGGCTCCCCGGGAAGGCGGCTGCGGCGACAAAATGAAGATATTCGTGGGAAACGTCGATGGGGCGGATACAACGCCAGAGGAGCTAGCAGCCCTCTTCGCGCCCTACGGCACGGTCATGAGCTGCGCCGTCATGAAACAGTTCGCCTTCGTGCACATGCGCGAGAACGCAGGCGCGCTGCGCGCCATCGAGGCTCTGCACGGCCACGAGCTGCGGCCGGGGCGCGCGCTCGTGGTGGAGATGTCGCGCCCACGGCCTCTTAACACTTGGAAGATTTTCGTGGGCAATGTGTCGGCTGCGTGCACGAGCCAGGAATTGCGCAGCCTCTTCGAGCGCCGCGGACGCGTCATCGAGTGTGACGTGGTGAAAGGTAACGCGGGGGCGCGCGGGGGCGGGGGCGCGGGCGCGCTCTGGGCACTCTGCTTGTTAGCCACGCCCCTTTCCCGGGGGTCCGGTCACCGCGCGGTTGGGGAGGGTGGGGAAGTCCGCGGGAGCGAGGCCGGAGGTGTTGGGGGCGCGTTGGGTAGAGCCACCCTCCTCCCCTGTGGTCAAGCACCATTCTCCAGATGGGAGGAAGCGGCTCTGGGTGGGTTCGGCGGCCGATGTGAGCCGAGCTACGGGGCCGGGGACGCGCCTGAGACTTGCGAGTGTACCGGGGGCGCGTCTTCCACTGGTCTCCTGGGCCTGGCACCGAGCGGAAATTGGGAAGTGACGGGCACAAGCCGGATCATGGAGCGGGGAAGATTTCGCCACTTCCCCACTTTCTCTCCAGACGTCGGTCAGAGAGCAAGGGAAGAGGGAAAAGGTGGGGGCTGAGGCCCCAAGGCCACCCTCGTGTTCCCTCCCGATGAATGCTCCCGAGCGGAAGGTAACGGGGCCCTTGGACGTTTCTCGGGCTGGGATGTTTTAGCTTTGTGTGGCATGGGTCTACTCACTCGTAGGTACAGGAGGGGCCCCTTCCGAATCACTTTGGCATTTCAGTATCGTTAGGTGGGTTAGGTGTGGCAACGCTATTTTCCAAGTCCCTCAAACTTGGGTTTTTTTTACTTTGGGCTCGATTTTACATCTATAAACTGGAAACCCGGACCTTTCGAATGTGGAAGGAGGCTTGCTTTATGGAGGCCTCTCTTCCTTAACCTTTACCTGCCAGCCCATGCCCTTGGGGCTGTGTTTTTTTATTAGGTCGGTGATTTTGCAAGGGGGCGTATACTCTGTGGCTGAGGGGGACATTGAGAGCGGTGTGTGAGGGTTCTTGGTTAAACATTGGCAAAACACATTTACTTGCTATTTGTCTTTGCTGGAGTAGTCTGATCCTTAGGGTAGATCCCTAGTTGGCCTTTGAGAAAAATGTATCCCTAATTTAGGCCGGACTTCTTTTTGGGACCCAGTGTTAACTTTTGTAGTCTAGGTTTCTATCCCGTAAGTTCTGTTTCCTTTATGCTGGCATAACCCTTGTGTATGTGGCTAGTTTCCGTTCCCCTTGGGAACAGATCAGAGTTAACTTTGCCATCGTCAAGGCTGCAGCCTGGGGGAGCATCTGATGCCCTACTCTGGGTGTTGGATTCATACCTGCCCTTACTTACCCTGTGTGAAAAGTTTAGGGGATAGGAAATAAGTGGGTGCAGGTGCTTCTTTCCACCAAGACACTTCATTTGCTCTCTTGGAAAGGTGTATCTTTTGGGCCATTCTTTGTATTTTTTGTAACTGGGAAAGTGTGAAGGGTCATAGACTCCACAGCTCGGAGCAGTTCCTTGTTTTGCGTTAATATCACATTCTGTTTTCCTGAACTCAGGTTGTGCAAGTCTGCAAATATCCAGAATCAAGCTTTCCTGCTGGTGCTCTAAGGCAGGCTTTGTGGTGCATTGATTTTTGTTTTTGTTTAGAGTTAAGAGTAGAAAGGACTTTAGATTGGGCATCTGGCCAGGAAATGGATGGGGGTACATGACTCATTATGAGAGTTCTGTGTTTAATTGATCTACCAAGTTTCCTTTGTGGTTCTCAGGCAACGTGCCTACTATATTGGGAATCTAGAAACTAGCATCTGAGGGGATAGTCTCCATGGAACTCATTGGTCAAGAACTTGCTTTCAGGTGGTAGAGAAACCGAAAATTTGCCTTGATTCGCTCTGGACTGAGACCAAGTTACAGTGGTGGGGAGGGTGAAGTGGATAATAGCATGTGGTTTATAGAACTGGTGGACTTCTAGTGAGAAAGCGAAAGTTATGACTATTATCCTTTTGTAAACATTCAGTTAGCAGAAATGTGTTAATTACATCAAGGAGTAGTGGTTAGCTCTTATTTGTAGTTAGCCTGATAAGTACCAGAGGTCCTGATACATTTGATGTAAGACACTCTGGGAAAGATTTGACTGTCATATTCTCCACTGATGCTTTTCTGTCTCTATGAGGTGCAAGAAAGTGAAGTTTTTAAGTGGGGAATTTGGCGGAAGAGACTGGCTCTGGCTTTATAAACACGAATTTCTTGGGTTGGGAATGGGGCATTCGATGATCGAGTCTTTTGGTGTTGGGCTGTGGGGGTCTTTGAATAGCACAGAAGCTTGGGGTTGCACAGCCGACCAGTTCTGTTTTATTTCACCGAGGGAAAACATAGTTGCCTGGTTACCCTTGAAGCTTAGATGTGATTGGATTTACAGAGCAAAAATCTCCATAGCAACAGGGATTGTAACTACTGTCCACAGGTCACATTCTATTGGTTGTTCAGAAATGAAGTATGAGAGTTGCTGACAGCTTTAGGAACCATTTGGGCTTCAGGGGGAGGTCTGTAAGGCAGAAGAGGAAATGGTTTCCTCTGTGGTTTTTTTTTTGTTGTTTTATTTTGTTCTTGTGGTTTTTTTGTTTGTTTTGTTTTTGTTTTTTGTAGGGGGCCATTTTACTCTCCTGAAACAAATCTGTAGTTTAAAGTTAAGAGATTTTCACTCTTCTGAGGATAAGAAAACTCATTTTTCTAGATTCTCTTAACTTTGGTGCTAGAGGAATTGTGATGCCACCAGACCGTAGGTGATCTGTTTGAAAGATTGTTCGCTAGTGCCTTTAAATGCAGTGGATTTCTTTCAGAGATTACTGTTTTTTGAACTAGCTCTTCAGGCATATGGGTCCTGGAGTTTTCTAGATTTCTGGTTTTACATCGTCCTAGGATTAAGTGGGTTCCTGGGCATCTTTGATAGGGCTAGGTTTTGGTTTGGCTCCTGGCTGTGATAGGGTAAGTAAGCCCTGATGTCATTGAATCAGCTGTACAACCAAGTCACACATCTCTTTATAATGTCTGGCTTAGGAACTTTTTGGTATTAATTGATTTTAAGTGTATTTGATGGCTTTTTAAAAAATCAGTTCTAAAAATCCGTGATATAACTTATCTGGGCAGTCAGTTGAATTCTACATGTGAAATCCCAATTTTCAGATTTCAATTTGGTCTGCTTTTTTAACAAAACCCAGCTAAATAGGGAGTAGACAGTGGGACGTCCTGTCGCTATTGTAAACCGTTTGAAGTTTTTGTTGGGTGTTTTTCCTACCTTGGATCTGCTGGTGGATTAGCCAGGACTATAATACCATTCATTAATATTCTCTCATAGTGCCTGGAGATTTTTTCATTTTTCTTAATCTGCCTACAAGCTCCCGTTTTTTGCTTACCAGTTGCATTCTCTGGAGGGTCAGCCAAGCCTGTTTTTAAGGAGATCTCTGACCATAGTATCTATTTTTAGCTACCTTTACCCAAAGTGGAGGTGAGAGACCATAGGGACAGTTCTGGTACCCTGTGGCTAAGCCAAAAGGAACACCTGCCTAAATTGGTAGGTGGGAAATCAGGTTCTGATCATGGGGGTGTGAGGATTGAGAGTTGTGATGCTTCGTTTTGTTTTTTTTATCATCTCTGGCAGGTTCTAAGTTTGCATATACAAATGTTACAGTAACTCTTGTTTTTTATTATTAAAAATGAAGGAAAGTGTTCTGTAGGGGGAGAAGCTTTTGGTTATTTCTAGACTTAAATAATCATCTAATTCTTTATTATCATATAGCTATTTATATTTTGCAAGGCACTTTTATTTTCTTATTTGAATCTCCTAACTCTGAGGTGGGTAGGACAGATTTGGCAAGTCAGTGATATTTGGGTCTATAACTGAGACTTTTAAGTGCCTAACCCAGGATTCCTTGTGCTGTACCATACTTATGATTTGTACCTGTTAATTACATTTTTATTTTCATTTGTACCAGACGCAGGTTGGTGGCATGCCTCACATTGAGAAAAAATGACTTGCTCTCTCAGAGCAGCTAGAGAGGGCATCCCAGTATGAAAGTTTCTAGAAATTAGAGGACACTTACTTCAAGGCTATTTAAAAGGATTTCTTATCTTCAAGAATGGAATTTTAGTGATTTCATTCAGGTAGTTCTTCATTTCCTAAACTAATATGAGCGAGATGGCATGCAGGTACTTAGTACTTAAGTAGCCACAGATTCAGATGGGTTTAAGTGCATGGCTTTATCTCCCAAGAGCATGATCTTCTCCTTGTTTTTCATATCCTCCTTGCACCTTTGTGGTTTGTGAGTTTGAGCATGAATAAGAATTTCTTCCCACTCCTCCCTCTTCTAATCTAAAATTGTCTCCTTCTGTGTGGTAGCTGAGGACTTTGAGATCAGCGTCCTGTCTTGAGTTTGTATCCCACCACAGCTCATTGAAATCCTGAATGAGGACCTCACGGGTAACCTGCTTAGCAGAGCCCACAAGCTGCAGTAATCGCAGTTTCTCACCTTGAGTCTGGGAAACCAGATCTTCCCTGTAAACAGTCGCCCTGTGAACAGGAGTCCGAGGGTTAAGGTGTATTTCTGTCCTTTAAAGAGGAACACGTAGAGGATATTCTGTAGCTTGGGGGAGGGGGCTTAGGCCTGAACTCAGCCAAGAGGCTTGATTTCCATTCCCACACCTCACTGGCTTACTTACGTGCGTTCCAGCTTCTGTTGTAAGTTTAAAATTTCTAGTCACATTACACGGTTCTGCCTTACACACTGACTTCTCAGGGATAGACGGGTAGTGAAGGGGCACAGAAGAATTGGGATTCTGTTCCTGGCTCTAATAAATTTTGATTTAGGGCAGGGCATGTAAATATTCTCTGAGTATGTTTCCCCACCTGTAAAGTAGAGATCACGATCTTTTGCTCTGCCTGCCTCCCAGGATTGTTGTGAGGCCCAGATGAAGGCCTGTGCGTGGAAGTACTCTGAGAAAGGGGGAGATCACATTGGAGGAATTTCATGAAGTGTGCATTGGAGTCTAGCTCTCTTGCTTTAATTGGACCCTGGGCTGAGACATGGGTCATGTTAAGACAGTGGTCATTTCCAGTGTTTCAGAGTTAAGCTTCAAAGGTGAGCAGTAGTGTTTGGTGACCTTGGGTTAGAGAACACTGAATAATTGAGTGATCCAGGACCCTTTCTGTGTTTTGTCCGTGGTTTACACTTACAGGAGTTGGAAAGATTTTCATCTGGTGTTACAGTTCATCTTTGCTCTTTCTTCTCTTGCCAGAAAGTTGGGTGAAGTTGCAGGGGGATAGGGGAGACTGGGGAGAAGGCCATAGGGAAAGGTGACTGTTTGGGACGGTCGGAAGCTTTGATACATGGGAGCCATGTTTCATGACATACTCCTGGAGAGGAGGGTTTGGAGGCCTGGAGGTAGCTGGCAACAGCTGGGTGCTGTTGTGTGTCCAGTTTGGGACCCATCAGGTAGCATGCCCTGCCCCCCTAATTGCTAACCCTCTGTCTGCTGCTTTATCAGACTACGCGTTTGTTCACATGGAGAAGGAAGCAGATGCCAAAGCCGCCATCGCGCAGCTCAACGGCAAAGAAGTGAAGGGCAAGCGCATCAACGTGGAACTCTCAACCAAGGGTCAGAAGAAGGGGCCCGGCCTGGCTATCCAGTCTGGGGACAAGACCAAGAAACCAGGGGCTGGGGATACGGCATTCCCTGGAACTGGTGGCTTCTCTGCCACCTTCGACTACCAGCAGGCTTTTGGCAACAGCACTGGTGGCTTTGATGGGCAAGCCCGTCAGCCCACACCACCCTTCTTTGGTCGCGACCGCAGCCCCCTGCGCCGTTCACCTCCCCGAGCCTCCTATGTGGCTCCTCTGACGGCCCAGCCAGCCACCTACCGGGCCCAGCCCTCAGTGTCGCTGGGAGCTGCCTACAGGGCCCAGCCTTCTGCCTCTTTGGGTGTCGGCTATCGGACTCAGCCCATGACAGCCCAGGCAGCCTCTTACCGCGCTCAGCCCTCTGTATCCCTTGGGGCCCCATACAGGGGCCAGCTGGCTAGCCCTAGCTCCCAGTCTGCTGCAGCTTCCTCGCTTGGCCCATATGGTGGAGCCCAGCCCTCAGCCTCGGCCCTGTCCTCCTATGGGGGTCAGCCAGCTGCGGCTTCCTCGCTCAACTCCTATGGGGCTCAGGGTTCCTCCCTTGCCTCCTATGGTAACCAGCCATCCTCTTACGGCGCGCAGGCTGCCTCTTCCTATGGGGTTCGTGCGGCTGCCTCCTCCTACAACACCCAGGGAGCAGCTTCCTCCCTAGGCTCTTATGGGGCCCAGGCAGCCTCTTATGGGGCCCAGTCTGCAGCCTCCTCACTAGCTTATGGGGCCCAGGCAGCTTCTTACAATGCCCAGCCCTCAGCCTCTTACAATGCGCAGTCTGCCCCGTACGCTGCACAACAGGCTGCTTCCTACTCTTCCCAGCCGGCTGCGTATGTGGCACAGCCAGCTACAGCTGCTGCCTATGCCAGCCAACCAGCTGCCTACGCTGCACAAGCCACTACCCCAATGGCTGGCTCCTATGGGGCCCAGCCGGTTGTTCAGACCCAGCTGAACAGTTACGGGGCTCAAGCATCAATGGGCCTGTCAGGCTCCTATGGGGCTCAGTCAGCTGCCGCAGCCACCGGCTCCTATGGTGCTGCAGCTGCCTATGGGGCCCAGCCTTCTGCCACCCTGGCAGCTCCGTACCGCACTCAGTCGTCAGCCTCATTGGCTGCTTCCTATGCTGCCCAGCAGCATCCCCAGGCTGCTGCCTCCTACCGTGGCCAGCCGGGCAATGCCTACGATGGGGCAGGTCAGCCGTCTGCAGCCTACCTGTCCATGTCCCAGGGGGCCGTTGCCAACGCCAACAGCACCCCGCCGCCCTATGAGCGTACCCGCCTCTCCCCACCCCGGGCCAGCTACGACGATCCCTACAAAAAGGCTGTCGCCATGTCGAAAAGGTACTGTATGCCCCCCCGCCTCTGCCCCCAGCTGGGGCTTAGGGCAAGGGGCTGAGGTTGGCATGGGAGGGAAACTGGAGCCATTGGCCTCTCCTTTGGTCTTCACTCCTCTACTCCCATGGGATGTCCAAAGGCCGAAGGGGTTGATGTCTGTGAACTTTTCTGGTCACCAGGGTTCAGGTGGAGCATTAGTGCTCAGCCTGGGGTGGTACCAGCTAGTCAGGCTGGGAAGAGTGTCACCTGTCTAGGCTAGCCCAAGTGCCATTGGAGCTACTGCCTGCAGGATTGTGGCCTACAGCCTTTCCCACCGTCTCAAGGATCCTTAAGCCTGTTACGTGGTTGTCCGGGCTTTGGTGGGGTGGGTTTGAAAGAGTAGTCCCTTTGGCACTCACCGGCTGAAGGCAAGGTGTAGGAGGTGCGTCCACTCTTTGGGAAGTTGGGGACCTTGCTTTCGTCCGCCGTTCTGTTGATAAACAACCAAGGTCTTTCTGTGCAGGGCCCAGGGGGGATAGTTTGTTTGTGGTTTGGGAATGTAGACCAAATCCACCTTGGCCAGTTGAGAAGGGAGGGCTTCGGTGGTGGGCTTGGTTTCCCACTGAGTTGAACCAGGCTTGATTTCTTGCCCTGGATAGGGTGATGAGCCTTCTGACAAAATCGTGTTTGTTGGAGACCAATCTGATCACACCCTCCCTATCCCCATTGGCATCTCCCCCATGCCCACCTGGAGCCCTCCCCTCAATTGTCTCATTCACCAACTGTCTTCTTCTCTCGACTAGGTATGGTTCCGACCGGCGTTTAGCCGAGCTCTCTGATTACCGCCGTTTATCAGAGTCGCAGCTCTCGTTCCGCCGCTCGCCGACAAAGTCCTCGCTGGATTACCGTCGCCTGCCCGATGCCCATTCCGATTACGCACGCTATTCGGGCTCCTATAATGATTACCTGCGGGCAGCTCAGATGCACTCTGGCTACCAGCGCCGCATGTAGGGCCATCCTGGGATGGGGCACCACAGGGAGGGAAGGAGAGGAGAGGTGGGGCAGGGTGCAGACCCGGGTTATAACCACTGGCCCATACCTCTCCCGTTTGCGGTTTTTCATCCCCTCTACCCTGTGGGCCTTCCCCAGGAGATGATCCTTTTGAGTGTTCGGCAGTAATCTACTTTGTTCCTTCGCCTCAGCAGCAAATCTTGCTACTGGCTCTAGATCTGCGGTTTCCCCTCTCCCCTGCTTCCCATCTCCCAGGATGGGAATTTCTTTTACGTTTTTATTTTTTCCTGGCTCCCTTTTATTTTTGTGCGCGATATTTAAGGTCGTCTGGATGGGGAAGCAACCTGCAGCTGAGGTCGGCGGCGCCTTTTTCTTTTTAGATGTGAGGGAGGCCAGGAAAGGGTTAGCTTAACCATTTCCTATGCGCCAAGCTGTGCCAGCAGTCCAGGGGGCCCTGACTTTGTCCCTCTATGGACTGTGTTGAGACTGAGTTCCTGTCGGGACAGTCGGTTGGTATACGTCCAAATCCCTACTGTCCCCCCGATGTTATAGCTGATGCTGAGTGGCACAGTCCCACGTCCCCATCTCCCCAAGTAGGTGGTGTTAGAAAACCTTGATTTTTTTTTTTCCCTTTTGTATGGACTACAAATAAAACTTGGGGCAATTTGCAGTTTGGAAACCTGGTTGTCATTGTCTTGATTGCACTCAGTTTCAGAGGAGCCAGTTTGACATCCAGGAAGTCATGACAGCAAAGGGAAAGGCAGCTGGATAACCCCAGGGCAGATAAGGAAAGGGGTTTGAATGTGGGAATTAGTGATTTTCCTGCTGTCCAGAGGGATATAGGTCATCGTTGGCCTGCTAGTCTGCCATCTTTAGGACTGGAGAGTCCAGACCAAGTTGCTTGGACTTTCTCAGCCCTTAACTTGAATTGATCACACCAAGGTGCAGTAAATTTATTGCCTGTTTCCCCCTAACTTATCTCCAGGTCGGAAACAACCTGTGCTTCAGCGGGGTGGTTCTGGGGTATGGCTTCTCAAGTGAGAAGTGGGGAAGTGAAATGCTTTTGGTGCTTAAAGTCTAGAGGATTCTCCAGAGGGTGGGCTTGAGTGCTGAAGCTGGGACCCAGAAGGGAGCCAGTGGTGGGGTAGGGGTGATGTCAGTGTCTGGTACTTCCCTGTGGTTAGAGAGAGGAGGAGCAGGGACAGTCGGAAGCAGGTCTGGGGAATCTGGCTAGAGACCCGGTATTCCGCCTGTTGAACATCACCATGGAGCGTCCTTCCTGCGTCCTGCCAACTTCTGCCGTAATAGTGCTCTGAGACTCAACTTCCCTTATCTCCATTTGTTGGGGTTTCTAGATGTTTTCTTGCTGGGTTTATAGTTGAAGGTGTCCTCACAGACTGGGAAAGGGGTGAGGTACAAGCATAACCCAAGAAGGGTTGCTGGGTTAGGGTGAGAATTGGAAGATTCTTTCTATACTTGAATTCTGGGATGGGTGGGTGGGGGGTTGGGGGGCGTTGAGAGGGCCTGGGCAAAAAAAAAAAAAAAAAAAAAAAGAAAGAAAGAAAGAAAGAAAGAAAAAGAAAAAAAGAATAAAGAAAAGTTCCAGCCACGGACCAGATGGAAGTTTGGGCTTACTGATAATGAGTGAATGGAAGCAAACTGGCTGGGTAGGAACCTGCTGATGTTCTTTTGGGAAAGGGGGCTTTAGAGATTGGATTATGGGAGCCTGCTGGGGTAAGGCGATTTGGGGGGAGTTGTCTGTCAAATCAGGTGGAGTTCAGGTGGATTCTTTGCCTCTCACTGGCTTCTCGTGAATTCGCCTGTGACAGTGGCTTCCCCCAGATGTTCTCTTCCCTCTGCCCAGTGGGCAGAAGTATATAATCTTGATAACCATGAGCTTTTGTGTATGCTGACTGTAATTTCGGGGAGTTACTGGGGCCATAGCTCTTGTCCTTGCTTCTCTTTTTGCTCACTGCTTTGCCTCCAGGTGCTTCGCTGTTCCTTTTCATTTCTTTACAGGACTGGGAGGGGGAGATCGATGGGTTTCTTGTCACTTTTCTGCAGGGAGGGTGGGGTGATCTGAGGGCCAAGCTAACAAGCTTAGCTCCGATTATTACTCTGGAAAATAGAGGGTTGGTTGATTATAGGGCTGTGATTGTGGCTTTTGTATTTGTGATATTTCTTTGTCATGTGGCTTTCTGTCTTCCTTTTTCTCCAGTGAGGGTGCTGCCACTACCCTAATCCCAGGGTTCCTGTAAAAAAAAACAGCTAAATGTGCTCTTGGGGCCAGCATTCTGTATTGCAGCCCACGTTCTTCAGAGTGACCTGGCCCTAGAGGATCACTAGCATCTTTAGGTCATGATGCCCTTGCTGCCTCAGCCCTGAGGTTTTTCGTTGTTTAAGTAGAAGCAAGTACAAAGCTAAATCATGTTATTCTCTTATTTCTTGCAGATTGTTTTAAAATTCCCTTCCTCTTTTATTTAAAATATGCCACCTGTGTTAATCCTATAGCCCACTCATACTTTGCTTTTTGTGGATTTCTGAGTTCCTGGGTCCTATAACTTGGAGGTGGTTGGGTTGAGTGAATGGGAGGACAGACATACTATGTGCTTTGGGATAAGAGGGTGGGGAATATGGGCTCCCAGTGTCTTCAGATTTTTGCACTTCTGCATCTGTTACCTCTACAACTTGGCCTTCATTGGAGAAGTTTAAGATGATTTATTCCTGGAACAAGATCACATAGGGGCTTCCGGCCTTAGTCTGCTCCCTTCTGAGGTTTGGACTTTGTTTCAAATTCTGCCTGGGGTAGACCTGGGGCCCTATCCCTTGTACTGGAGGCAATGGGACTGTCACTGCGACTGGGTCAGCCTCTCGGTAGGCTGCTGTTTAGTTATGCACATCAGTTAAGCTCTACCAGTGTCTGCACAGACTGTTGGTTCTCCAGTCATTTTGCCCTATCCAGCCAAGTAAGCTGACTATAATAGGGGATGACTGAGGTCATAATGAAAACAAATTTCCTAGATTTATGGACTGTATCTAATAGAAGGTTGGGTAATAATAGAGAAGAAAAGGTGGAGAGCAGGTGAGGGCTGCCTGGGTGGCTCAGTTGGTTAAGTAAGCGTCTGCCTTGGGCTCAGGTCATGATCCCAAGGTCCTGGGATCAAGTCTCTGGGATCGAGTCTCCGGCGTCGGGCTCCCTGCTCAGCGGGGAGTCTGCTTCTCTCTCTCTCTCTGATGTTCCCCACTGCTTGTGCTCCCGCTCTTTCAAATAAATAAATAAAATCTTAAAAAAAAGATGAGCAGGTGAAAAATTTATGTTCACCTAAATTTTATAGTTACCTTTAGAGAGATCACAAAAGGGGTTTTCCAAGGAAAAAAGTTCCTAAAATTATTTCAAGTAGCTCTAAATCATTTGAAATATTGTGCGTTTATACTACTGGAAATAACAGTGTCGAAGTAGCTGAGCCCTTGGGCTGACCTTGAATTTATAATATGGGGAGGTAGGACCTATCTCAGTGAACTACTTACAGTTAATAAACAATACTAGGATAGTGAAAGATACAAGGCAGTTCCACTAGTTACAACTTTCTGGAAATAGGATCTGTTTGGTGGGAAAATTGACTTGGTACAGAGAGAATGACTAAGGGTGTTGACTCTAAAACCAGGTTTCCTGAGTTGGAATCGTGTTTCTGTCACTTAGCTTTGTGATCTTGGACGTGTCAGGAACTCTGCCTGTTTTTTCGTCTATAAAATGAAGATAATAGCTAACATTTATTGAACACTTACTAAGCACCATTAAAAGTACATTTCATACAGGAATTTCATTTGATCTTCATTGCAATCCAAGTGCCATTTAAGTATTTTAAAATCTAATGAATGGGGAAGTTGAGGCTGTAGGTTAAATAACAAAAAGAAAAAATTCTCACTTTGTTAGAAAGTAGATCAAGGGATTGAATCAGTATTTTGAATTGAACTATCCAGGACTTTGCTTGTAATTATTATAATACTTGGATCAGATGAGAACATGTGACAAGTGTAGGGCCTCATATATAGCCACTGCTCTTTAAGTGCTAGCTATCTCACAGACAGGAATTAGAACATTCTGGAGAGATTGGGGTGGCCTAGTAGAACACATTTGAGCAAAGGACTTTGGATGTAGGTGTGAGTGCAGCACATATGAATCCGTGAAACTGGATTTTTTGAATGAGTGGTACCTAGGAGTGAAATAGGACACGGACCACACCAGTTTTTGTCACTTGCAGTCTCAGACAACACTTCAGTGTCTTGAGATCAGATTCTCTTTGGGCGTGGGAAAGAAAGATATGGGGTAGGAAACCTGCAGAAACATTAAGGGGGAGGGTAAGAGGGTGTAGCTGCCAGTGGGATTGGAGGTTTAGGAAGCTTGCTTGACTGGCCTAGTCAAGGAAGGCTAATCTGGACATCCCTGGAGAATACTGATTTTTAATTTGAGCTCTTGTTAAACCAGTAATCGTTTCTGGGTAGGAGCCAGAGTTTAACATGTATAAATTATATATGTTTACCCCTAAGGGTGTTATAGTAGTAGATTTGTTTATTCACATTTGAATGGTTTTCACTGACATCAGTGTTTCACCCTTAAGTTTGGATTGTTCCTTTATTGCTCTTTGAAGAGTCCAGACTTCTGTCTTTTTGGGATCTGCAGTGAGAATGTGTATTTTTGCTTGGCTGTGACAGATACCAGCTGTCTAGATGACTTTGGACAAGTCGCTTTCCTTTTAGGTGCTTGGTAACTCTATCAGCAAATCACCCAAGTAGCACCTAAAGTGTTACTGGACAGGGTGCTTTTAAAACTCTGCATTCAATCCTATTTTGCAAAGTTGGGTTGGTAAGGTAGAGGATTTGGACCAGATGATTTGTAAATCTTAATGGTTTTTAGCTGCTTTAGTGCTCAATACAATAGAGTTGGATAGGTGAATATCATTATGGAGATGCTTGAACTACAAACAGATGTTTCTACCTAAAGCTTCATTTTTTAGCATGTGTCAAGTAGGTATTCCTGATGATCAAAAGCTGTACCATAGTTACCCCCTGGCTTTTGAGCACCTGCTTTTTCTGTTTGAGGGAGACTGGAGAGCATACTAGGTAATAGGGGTAAAAGTGCTTGTTTTTGGAAATAAGGGCGAACGGTCTTAAACTGATATTGACTGAAAATCCGAAGTATTACTCCTTTTGGTTCCCGAGAAGTCTTGCATTCATTCACCTCTGTGTTAACTTAGTCAACAAATAATTGAGTGCCTGCCATGTTCCAGGTGCATTTAACACTGATGATAGAGTAAGGACAAAGAAAGGGTCCCTGCCCTTGAACAAGTATTTGATGAGGGAGGGGGGAAAAGGTGGAAAGAAATGGAATGAACAAATAGAATTTCAAGTGGTGGTAAGTATTTGGAAAAATAACATGAAGTCATGGCATGGAGTGCCAAGGTAGGGTTGGGGTAGGGGGTGAGGTGGCCACCAAAGGACTTGGGGAAAGAACATTCCAGCCTGAATGAACTTGGAACAAAAAGGCCAGTGTACTGGAGCATAATTGGGGTTTGGGGTGTGTGGGGTGGAGCACTGTGTGTGTCGGGGTGGGGGCTGTTAAGGAGATTCTGGCAAGAACCAGATCAGGCAGGGTGAGTTTGACAATTTTCCAATTGCAGTGGGTTTTAAGAATCGGGTGATGATTTAATGTGCTTTTACTGAGTTGGATGAGCGTGCAAAATGAAACCTGTGATTACTTCACCTTAAAGGCTTTCAGAAGGTAAATCAAGTAATTAGATTGAGGGTGTTGGGGACAGGATTGGGGGGGGAGGCTGTGGTCTGCAAACTGGCATGGATTGTGATCCTGAGATTTATATTCCCAGTCCTCTCCCCTTTGGGCCTGGAGAGATTCTTAGTTTATAGAGTGAGTGGGTCTCTTCTGCTTTGGTTATTTTGGAAGAAAGTTTATCTCCAGGGCAGTTGGGACACACAAAATTTGGAAGATCAGACTGAAAGGAGCTGAGAGGATTTCTATACCAGATGTGTTTCCCTGCAGATTGAGTGCTGACCCTCATCTGATGGCTGGCCCCCTCAAAAGGGCACACACACAGCTGACTAACGTGGAATTGATTTTCTTCATCACTGATTATATGGCCTTTACTCAGTCTCAGAGTTTCAGTATCAAAATCCACAATGAAAACGGACCACCATTAATGACTACACCTGTAAATGTTATATTTCAATGTTTTTAGGTCCTTTGCTCTTCCCACCCTAGAATAAGTCTTGACCAGTTTTCCACCACTTGATTCCTGAGAGTCATGTCCAGTTTAAAAACTCATTTCCATAACTTTGACTCCTTTCTTTTTATGGTCCCCACCCCTCTTTCTGGGGGCTGTGTTGGACCGTTGCATGTTATACTCAAATGTCATCCCTTGCCTCATAGATAACTCACTGCTTTTGTTTTAAGTTCTTTCATTCAGCACCTTTCCGCACTCCAGCTTTTAACTCTCTCCTCAAAAGCTGCCTCGCAAAGGGTCATTGCTTGCTCCATGAATATGGGATTACGTGAAGAAGCCAAAGGATGAGAAAGAAAGATGTGATGAGGGAGCCGGACGCTCTGGAGAATGCTGTCTTGATTGTATTTTGTTTATAGCTGGATGTGATTAGGCTCCCCTAAAGGTCGGTTCTAGGAGTTTAAACCTGCAGCTCTGGCTGATGGTGCCCAATAAAATAAAACAAAAAACTTTGCTGCTCCAGTTTTTTCTCAGGGCGGGGTGGGGGCGTTTTCAATCTTCAAGGTCACACAGAGAAGCCGTTTTTCTTCATCTTGGACCCACCCCGGGAGGCTGGTTCCTCGCGGGAGCTGGTCTCAGCGCCGTCTGAGTAACGCAGCCTCCGACCGGGCCAACTTCGGGGCCGTTATAAACCAATTGAAGCCGCGCCCATTAACCGTTTCCAGAACTCCTTTCACCATCTATGTCAGTAGTTTTGATCCAGGGGGAGCTCCGGGACTCCTGGGGCTACAGCGTGGATTCTTGGGCAAATGAGGAGGTTGGTTCTTCAGACGGGGACGCTTTGTTATTTTTCTTACCTGGCGTTTGGGTCTGCTAATCGTTCGTAGCATCCTGGCTGCGAGGGGTCGGTGGTTGGGAGTGTAGAAGGAGAAATTTGGAGGAGGCAAAATGGGCCGGGGGAGAGTGTCAGGATGTGCACGTGTCGGTGGCAAAACGTGGAAGCTTCATAAAATTGGCGCCATGAAGCTAAAGACCGCCACACCGGGGCCTCAGCTCGCTCCGCCTAATGGCGGGCCGCACCCCGCCGGCGAAGCCCACGTTTGTAGTTCCTCCCTCACGCCGACCTCTTGCCCAATCAGTGACTTCGGCTTCGGCAGATAGGCGCTCATTGGCATTCGCATAAAAGCTCCGGGGTTACTGACGTTTCCACCTCTTCCCGGCCTCTCAGGTAATTGGCGTTGGTCGTAACCAATCAGGAAGAGGAACTGTGGGAACGCCTGCCTTTAACTTAACTGAGCAGCCAATCCGCTGGTACACTCACCTCCCCTTCTACCCAGAGTCACTGCTGCGGCCGCCGCCATTTTAGCGTTTTGTCAGAAGCGTCTGCGCCGCGAGGAAGAGCCCCTGCTGATTTCCGTGCGGGTGAGAGACTCCAAGCCCCTCCACTGTCTTTTTCTTTTGGTCTTGTTAAATCTTATTTCACTTCTTTGGGCTTCAGGGGTATCGTAGTGGGGTCGCGGCCTCCGCACCCGTCTCTGAGAGCAGACCTCGGTGCTGGGCACTGCGCGGTAAGCCTGAAGCAGCCCTTCCCCCACGACCTCCCCCGAGAATACCCTGCTTTCTCCCCACCTTGCCTTCTACCCGACTTGGCTCGGTTTCCTGCCTAGAGGTTTCCATAGAGATAACCGCGTTTTCCTTGGACTCAGGAAAATTGAAACCCTTTTCTAGAATTCCTTGGGCCCCGAGACACTGTTGTCTGGCTGAAGAGTCTGAAGCCCCTTCTCAGGCCACGCATTTCCCCGTTCTGCGGGAGCTCGTAGGATGGCACCTCGGGAGAGGCGTTCTCCGCTCTTGCACTTACCGTACTTTTCCTCCTGCCGAGCTCTCCGGCTCGGGTTGCCGGTTCACTGCTTCCAAAGGAAACCCGAAAACGTAGCCATTATAAGGCCCACTTTCCCGGAAATGGTGGCCGCTCGCTCGGTTGCAAGAGGAAGAGCTAATTCGTAATTTCAGTAGTCAGTTCAGCCAGCCAGTATTTAGACCTTCGTTTTCTGACCTCACAGTGGCTAGAAAAGCCCAGTATCTCTAGCCGTGCGTGTACGCCCTCGCTTTCATTTCCATTTGCTTAGAAGCTGCCCAACTCTTCTCAAACCCTTTGTCTGTTAAGGACCTTTTTGTTACAGACTTTCCCATTCCTACGGGTTCTATCCTTTGTACTGTCGTGGGCCTCCTTATTCCCACTTTCCTTTGATTGTTCTGTGGAGGTGGGCGTGTAAGAGAAAGGGAAAACTGGAAATATTCGTTAGAGTTTTTTGTTTTGTTTTAATCAACGTAAGCCTTAGGTCTTTTGTTAGGAATTTTTGTTTCTTCCCGTGCAGGCTGTGTCGAGATGGTGAAGCTGTTCATCGGAAACCTGCCCCGGGAGGCCACAGAGCAGGAGATCCGCTCACTCTTTGAGCAGTATGGGAAGGTGCTGGAATGTGACATCATCAAGAACTACGGCTTTGTGCACATAGAGGACAAGACGGCGGCCGAGGATGCCATCCGCAACCTGCACCACTACAAGCTGCACGGGGTGAACATCAACGTGGAAGCCAGCAAGAATAAGAGCAAAACCTCCACAAAGTTGCATGTGGGCAACATCAGTCCCACCTGTACCAACAAAGAGCTTCGGGCCAAGTTTGAGGAGTATGGTCCAGTCATTGAATGTGACATCGTGAAAGATTATGCCTTCGTACACATGGAGCGGGCGGAGGATGCAGTGGAGGCCATCAGGGGCCTTGACAACACAGAGTTTCAAGGTGAACCACCCTCTTTGGGAAGAGGGCTGAACGCAGGCTATGTGCAGAAAATAGGTTGGATAAGTAAAGGGAGGGGTTTGGGGTAGAGATACAGCTGTTGGTGTTGATGGTGAAGCACTGTGGACTTAAAATGGAGAATGCATGGGATGTAGAGGCTTTACGTTAGGCCATGTCTACCACATGGCTTCAGTTTGGAACCCCTAAGACTCTTATGCCTAGTAGCACAGAAATACTTTTCCTTTGATATCCCCAGTTCTCTTGTCTTTTTAATTTTTTTCCCTTTTCTTGGTAGAGCACGTTCCATTGGTTCACTCTGAATTTATTGCCTCAGCCCAGTATCAGCATTATATCTTATTTTACATATAAAGAATCTGGCAAGAGTATCCTAAGCAACACTTTAGGGAGCAGGATCCCTGTTAAGCAATACCCCCCCACCCAGTCCCAACTCATAACTTCCCAGTAAAGATAAGTGATCATTAAATAACTAGTCTCGAGATAGCTGGTGTCTTTAAAGGCTTATTGCTCTTGTTGGTTTTCTGTTATGCTTGTACCAAGAGGTTCTCTTTGGAGGTTGAGGCTACTCCAGAATACAGGTCTGATTTAGGAGTTTTTGAGGAGGAGATTTGGGGGCTTGGGGGGCAATAATGGCAATGCCTTTTTACTTTTGGAAGGTAGACTAAACATCCTTGGTGAATAGAGCATCTAGATGGGTGTTAACCTTAGAGCCTTGGCTAGATTGTTAGTGTGCCTGGAGGGCAGCATGAGTAATGGTATGGATTGTCCCTTTATATGGAAGGTTTTATCTTTTCTTGGTTTAAGATTTGAGCTCCTATGGCGAGAGTGGCAATCGGGAAGGGGAAGGGTGAGTGTGGTAACCATGGTGAGTTGCTAACTCTTCTCCCACCCCTCCACCCCTCCCTTTTGTGTCCCTAGTATCAAAAAGCCATTTCTTTTTGGTTGTAACTGCTACTGAGTTAAACAGGATACTGCCACAACTTCTTGCTACATTTTAAAGTATGTTCCAACCTTTTTAGCCCAGGCAGGGTAGTTACTGCTTCCTTTCCTGAGTACTCTTGTTAAGAGTCATTGCTGCTGTTCTGGTGTTTATTTCCCTTAAATTGGACCTTTCTTAGAGCTGGAGGTCTGATCATCGTTCCTCCAAGTAACGGATGCACTGTGTCGTGGGTATTGCTGTGCATTATTAAAGAAAAGTGTCACTAGTCTCTCAGGTCTAGTTTTTCTTTTTTAATTGGTAAGTTGAGAATTGTTTGTTGTCAACAACTTAATTGGGGTCAGGACTGCCTTTGTGTGGAGGGTTTGTGATATGATACCTAATTTTTGGACACTCTTCTCCACTTTAATCCAATCATAGGATGGGTGGCTGTGCCTGCTTGTAGCAGTCACGTGTTAAGGGGAGGCCAGTGTGTACCAGTTCAGGACAGCTTATGCGATAAGGATGGCATAACTTTTGGCATATGAATTGTAGGCTGTCTGGTGCCACTTAGGCTTATTTTTATTTTCACTGCTTTTCTTATTGTTAGTCATTCTCCTTAGTACTGTTCAGTAGAGTTCTTTGTGTACAAGGAGTAGCAGTGTTTATTAAGTGGTCTTTTAACCCTTTTAGTTTTTCAGTGTCTGTTGTGTTCTCTGTTGTTTGCTCACTTAAAAGACATCAATTGTAGGTATTTTTAAAGACACCGCCCCCCCCCCCCCCCCCCCACCCCCGCTTTGGAATTGACACATCCTTAGGTCAGGGCGTTAGTTAATGACCTTTATGTCATGAATGTGCAAGGTTTGTTTTCTCTGGTTTTGTTAGGTGCCAAAGTGGCCCCATGGGCAAATGCCAGAGGGACATAGGTGAGCACTTTAAAACAGTTAAGTACTTAATTGGGTATCTTAGTTCTTAACTTGCAGTCTGTCTACACCAACCAGATGTAATGTTTATAGCAGGATTTTTTGGGGTAGTTTGATCCTTCACCTCCTTTTCCCGCTTCCCAGGACTTCTAAGTTTGCATGTGAAATGGTCCATTTACCAACCTCTGTATTGTTAGATCTTAGTAGAAGACCTGTCTCTTCACTCTCTCCTGCTTCTAACCATTCACTTTGACATCTGCATGTTTGGGTACATCATAGCCACTTGCATTGGAAGTTTTTGTTGGAATTTTGCTTACAGGTAAATTGGTAGATTATGTTAGCTGGAAACTTACTGTGAAAAGATTTTAAACATTAAACTTCTTGAAAAGTTTCTTTTGTAAAGTTTTCCAGAAGTAATATTTTTTTATTTTCAGAATATAAATTGTAATTTTCAGCAGAAGATAGCTGTGTATTTTTAGAATCTCTCGGTTGCCTAGTTTAAGTAGAAAAAGTACTTTAATCTTGTTAAAACGAACTCTTTGATCCACTAATAATACTGGTTAGTCTTAGTTTTTCTCCCCTTTCTTCCCCTTTTTCTTCCATGTTTTTCAAAATCTTTCTAAGAATTCAGGCATCTTGTGAATTGCCTGTCCTGTTTCCTTAGGAGGTCACTGAAGTTAGCCATCAGATTGTAAAGAATCTTTGGTGGAATGACTGTCAGGACCAGCAATTGAAAGGACTGTGTTAAGGAGAAAGGCAGTCCTTCATTGTGTATTTATTATCCCTTTTCCCCCAGTTCATGAGTGTTGTTCCAGAAATCTTGAAACTTACTTATCCCATTCAGCCACAGATCATGTTTGGGTCATGTTCTCCATCAGTGGTAACTCTAGGGTCTTAATCTCTTTGATTTTGGGGTGGGAAGCTAGAGGACTGGCCTTTGCATTATCCCCCTTAAGGAAATCAGTCTTGGTGATGAAGATGGGAAATGGCAGAATCTTGCAGGAGTCTTACTGTAGTTTCTTTGGACAGTGGGCCATCGTTCAGGGTAGTTTTTGTCTGCAGTGACTCGGCAAAGGATGAAGTGCTTGTTTTTGGGAACAAGCATTAAATTAGTGTTACAGCTGAAACACCTCATCTAACTGATCTTTGCCTGAAATCAAGTCATTATATTGAATTTGTATAGTGGATTTTTTTTTTTTTTAACTTTTTTTTGGCAATGAATTCTGCATTAGAGTTGTCTAGGTAAAGCCATTGCTATGACCAGTGTCTGGGGTAGGGGCATGGGCTATGACTAAGAGTGATAGCAACCCTTCTTGCGTCTGTTTCTTCAAGGCAAACGAATGCACGTGCAGTTGTCCACCAGCCGGCTTAGGACTGCGCCCGGGATGGGAGACCAGAGCGGCTGCTATCGGTGCGGGAAAGAGGGGCACTGGTCCAAAGAGTGTCCGATAGATCGTTCGGGCCGAGTGGCAGACTTTACCGAGCAATATAATGAGCAATATGGAGCAGTGCGTACACCTTACACCATGAGCTATGGGGATTCGTTGTATTACAACAACGCGTACGGAGCGCTCGATGCCTACTACAAGCGCTGCCGTGCTGCCCGGTCCTATGAGGCAGTGGCGGCTGCAGCTGCCTCTGCGTATAATTACGCAGAGCAGACCCTGTCCCAGCTGCCACAAGTCCAGAACACAGCCATGGCCAGTCACCTCACCTCCACCTCTCTCGATCCCTACGATAGACACCTGTTGCCGACCTCAGGAGCTGCTGCTGCTACAGCCGCTGCTGCTGCAGCAGCCGCTGCTGCTGTTACCGCAGCTTCCACTTCATATTACGGGCGGGATCGGAGCCCCCTGCGTCGCGCTACAGGCCCAGTCCCCACTGTTGGAGAGGGCTACGGTTACGGGCATGAGAGTGAGTTGTCCCAAGCTTCGGCGGCCGCGCGGAATTCCCTGTACGACATGGCCCGGTATGAGCGGGAGCAGTATGCGGATCGGGCGCGGTATTCAGCCTTTTAAGGCTTGAGGTGAGAGTGGTGGGGTGTCCCCTGTTCTGGTTTTGCCATCCCTCCTGCAGCCTAAAGGCTTCAGTTAGGCTGCCCTGCTTGCTTGCTTTTGCTGGGTCAGGGTAAGGTTACTAGCATGGTTCAGAGGCTAGGGAGAAGACCTTAACTACCTAACTTTTTGAAATATATAAACATCCGTAGCCCTCATGGCTATTTTTCAGGGCTCCTAATAGTGGGAGTCCGTCTGATGCTATTTGTGCCTGGAAAAGCAAAGAATGGTGTGCTGAATCTTGGGTCACACCTATGTGCTGTAATTGAACTGAACCTGGGACCCATATATTCAGACTGAGGTGTGCTGTTTCTCCAGAGCCTTTGTTGAAATTCCTAGGTGTGCGACATTATTAAGGGTTGCAAGTTTCCTGTTCTGCTTCGTGCTATGTGAAAGGTCGGATATGACCTATAGTAATATAAAATTGATAACTAGTTAACTAGTCATCATTGCTTGGGTCCCAGTTACTATGAAGACTACCCAGGTGGCATCATCTTAATCTTGAAGCAGTGTTTTTCTAACATTCCTGAACAGTTCACTCCCTGTGAGCTTTATAGGAAAGTCTTCTTTGATGGTAAGTTGGGGCAAAGAGGAGAAAAGAGATCTTAATTTATAAAGCTTTAAACAAGGAGTCTGGGGCATAGACTCAAATCCAACTTCTCCACTTAGCACAGATTCATTCCCTGAATAGATTGCCCACTCCATTGGTTTGTCTTTGAATCTGTCCTATAAGAGCCTGTTTACTTCGCTCAGTATTTTTCTTTTTCCTTTTTTTTTTTTTTTTAAACTGTCCCACAGTGTTATAGTGGACATCCTCACCCCTTCTTCAAGTTGTATAGTAATACAGATCTGTACAAACACCAGGGTTGGGAGCTTTGCCTTAAGCAAATCACTCCCTTGTCTTCCCACTAGATAATGGGCATTTAATACTCTTGAACCACCAGCTCTACCCTGAGTCCCTCTGGCTTTGTCCTCTGCTCTACAGTTTGAACCTCATGATCCATTTGGCTCTACTTGAGTATATTCTTTCTGATGTTTGCCAGCTTTGGGCTCTAGGTGTTGGAGATTGCTGTTGCATTAAAGGGTGGTTCTCAACACCTTTTGTTTGGGGTAGTCCCCAGTATATCCCAGACAGTACCTTTAATCCATAATTTTTTAGTGACAGGGTGAGTGACATTCTGTCATCTTTGAGTTAAGGCAGAAGGTATATGTGACTTCCCCGGGATTATAGGATAGGAAATCTCTGATAGGGCTGGAAAAGAATGAATGATTTGATAGGTAGTTTATACATACCCTCCTCTACAGTCTTAGTTTCTTCACTAGGCAGAGTTGGATGCCCTCAGGTCTTAAAGTTTGTTCAGACGATGCTACTTTTGCCTGGACCTTGAATGATTTTTAACTTGGACCTTGGTAGTAAACCCAGATTCAAACATACTTTTGACTTTTACCGCAGAGAGCTAATTGGAACCTTTCCTTTTTTTTTTTTTTTTCCTGCTCTCTAGTGATAATTTCTGATGTGGAAATAACCTTTTCTGAGGAATGCTAACGTTAACTTCAAGAGAAGTGCATTGTCTTTGCTTAATTTCCTGAAAAAGTATTTGCTATTTAGAGAAAGGCCCAGCCTGGGATTGTTTGACCTTCCCAGTTACTCTCTGGCCTTCAAGCTCTTTTCACTTGTAGAGGTTATTGTGATACTGGGAATGGGTACAAGTAAATTTAAAAGGATTGTCAAGTTACCAGAATTCACAAAGATGCTCTTTGAAGTTTTAAGTAGGAAAGCCCTTTTGAGCTTTGCTGTAAAGCCCCTGTATTGTGCTCTCTTTCAGGTGGGATGTGTGTGGGCTGAAATTCCGAGCTGCGGTTGTGCATGAGAATACACCCTTCGTGGTACCCCATCTCCGGGACGTTCTCGGCTCTGTACGTTCAGTCCCTCAGGAACCGTGGACCTTAATTTACCTTGCTAAAGTTCAGACCACCTCTTCCTTTCCTCCTTCCTGCCCATTTTCCCATTCTTCCTGTTCTTTAATACTTCTGTAGTTTCCCATTTATGTTCTGTTCTCCCAGCAGGCCTCATTGTGTGCAGAAACTGTGGTGGGGGTTGTGCTGTCTCCCCGCCTCCTGCTTCCAGTGGGTGTTGGACTTGGGAATGACCTTGATGAGAGTGTCACTACTCCTGAGTCTTTTTGGCCCAAAGGCTTGTGGCGGGTATACACATAGAGTTGGATAACTTTTTTTTTTTTTTTTTTTTTTCCGGTGAAATAAATGGTTTTTCAACTTAGGGTATGTGTGCTTTGAGAGAGTTTTTGCTTGGGTTTGTGTCTGGATTCTTTATTTGTCCCTGGAAGAGAAGGGGAGGTTCAGGGAGCTTGACATTGAGCTCGGGGTGAACATCATTGCTGTTACTTTATTGTAGATAGAACTTATAGGTACAAAAGGAAAAAGAGGTTGTGTGCAGAAGAACCCAGGTAGCCTTATTCCAGTAAAGACTTCTTCCCACTAGTCCACATTTGTAATGAAACCAACTAGTTACTAGTAGTTTTGAGATACAGGTTTTTCCTTGTCTGCAAAGCAATCATCATGCCCCTCTTACTACCATTCTAACCACCCAGTCAGTACATCAAGCCTGATTTATTGCCAAGATAGAGTTCTAGGAAAAGGAAGTGTTTGAAGGAATAGGTCAGCTTTCATTTTTCATGCCGTATGGAAAAATAAAGTTGTGGCTCTCAGCATTCTGCTGCTACCTTAGGCCAATAGGTAACATATTTTGATGCCTTTCGCCATGCTTTTATAGCTCTGCCAAAATCCAAAGAATACCTGAATGGTACCATTAGCACCTCATTAACTTGTACTTAGAGCCTTTAGAATAATAGGTACAGAAAAGGACCCAGCAATGAGCTTTAGAATATTTAGTAAGGTACATGGGGATGAGTGCAAGAATGAGCCACTGCCTTTCAGTTCCAGGCTTCTGTCAGATTGTCTCCCAGATTTTTTTTTCTTCTCTGTACCTTGGTGCGAATTTTAACATTATAAATAGTAAGACTTTATGTAGGATATTTTCTAGTACCATTCATTTAATAAATATTGAGCATCTATGGTATCCCTTTAGGAAAGGTGGATTAGGATGGGCGATAAAAAGGATCTGGTATTTAGTGGAGCGAATTCTCAATTTTTCTACTTCAGGTTTCTACCTGTGACTGGTTCTAATTCATAGATGGCCAAGATGAAAATAACTGTATGTATATGACTTGTAACCTACTGAATGTTTGCTCTGTATGAAACCCCATGATTGGTCATTTGTTCTCATTTAATACTGCCAGCAACCATTTTTCTGTAAATTATAATGTTTGATTTCTTTCACCCTCAAAATACAATCAATTGCTGAACACAGAGGCTGTCTATGATTGGGAGGTCTAGTGACTAAGAGAACAGTTCCAGGAAAACTGTTGGTGGAGCTAAGGGGATTAAAGTTGAAAAGAATTACTGGCTTCTACAGGTAAGAAGTGGTCAATAACGAAGATTATGAGTATAGTCTAGAGTTAACTTTCCTTGCATTTGTCTCTTTTCTCTTTCTTGGCTGGGTCTGCCAGTCTCCTTCTTGGAGGGTGGTGCCTCCTTTGATTCCCTTTTCTCTGAAAAGACGGACCCATCTCTCTTGGGCACTTCCATTGGTGCACCCATTGGTCTGATAGGTGGAATTGGCAAATTTCAAAAGATGGAGACTGTAACCGTATTTGCTTCAACAAATAATTTGATATTCTGCAGGGTATTGTAGGTGCTGGATATAGTTCTGGAGCTTACGGTATGGGGGGGACAAAGTAATGTCAAATAGAGAATTTTATTTAGATGTGAGTAGTGGGAGAAGGTTTTTTTTGAGGTGATGGCATGTCATAGTAGAGTAGCTATGGAGGTAATATATTTTTCTTCATAAAACACAGTGTCTGGTTAAAATTTTAAGGGAGTTCTTTTTTTTCAGAGCATGTCTCCCTGTTAACAGCCTAAGCAGTTTTTCATGACTGTCAGAATCTGGCCGGTTTAATGCTTCATTTCTACTGTGCTCTCTGATTATTGTTAAAAGGCAAAACTATTAAGAACAATGGAAATAGGGCGCCTGGGTGGCTCAGTGGGTTAAGCCGCTGCCTTCGGCTCAGGTCATGATCTCAGGGTCCTGGGATCGAGTCCCGCATCGGGCTCTCTGCTCAGCAGGGAGTCCGCTTCCTCCTCTCTCTCTCTGCCTGCCTCTCTGCCTACTTGTAATCTCTCTGTCAAATAAATAAATAAAATCTTTAAAAAAAAAAAAAAAAAAGAACAATGGAAATAAATTCTAAAATTTTATTTAAATTGGACTTGCTGGTATTTCAGCATTAAGTTTTTTTGAAATTAGTGTTTAAGCTTCCGGTTAGGTGTACCTCTGAGTTGAGGCTACATAGTCTGCTCTGTGTAATAGAATTATATGATTCCTCTTAGCTCAGGAGTCCTGTGGTAGTTGAAGAGTAATGCATTCATACACGGATTTCTGTAGCCTTTCACCATTCCTACTGTTGAGTGAAGTGTGCTTAGCTTGCACCTGAGAGCTTGCTTTAAATATAGTTTATGAAGTACTTGACTGGTTGGTCACCTAGTACGTCTAAGTACACTTGGTAGAGAATACAAAGATACCTGTCCTCACCTTGTCCGCAAGCAGCTTCCCGTCTAGGTCTTGGGTGTGCAGCTAATTGTTTTATCACTGAAAGTCAGGTGGGGATGGGAATGGTCACGCTTCCGTAGCGTTGGCATTTGGCCCAGATCTGACCCATCTCATTCTGGATGGGTCAGAGGACTTAGGAGAGATGTTCTCAAGGTGATATTGGGGTTTGATTTGGTGGTAGACCTTAACTTTGACATAAAAGAGTCTTCCAGGCCTCAAAATTGGGGTTGACTTGGGTGAATGCCAAATCAAATCAGGCTCCTTAGCCCAGAGCTGCCTCACACTAAACTAGACTCTAGGGAGATGGAGTCTTGAGAGGTAGAGCATTAGCATTGTGGTTTTGTTTGGGCTTTTTCTTCTTAGATTTTATTTATTTATTTGACAGAGAGAAAGGGTACAACCAGGGGGACCAGCAGAGGAGGAGAAGCAGGCTCCCCACTGAGCAGGAAGCCTGATGCAGGGCTTGATCCCAGGAACCTGGGATCTTCATTCAAACTGAAGGCAGACCCTTAACTGAGCGCCCCAGGATTGTGGGGTTAAGTGCTGTTGCAAACTACTAGAGTAATGTTTGCTAAGTACTGGTGTTTTATGAGGTCTCATGCTGAGGTAAAAAAGAACTCCCAGAATAATGACCATGGGAAGTCCCAGGAACACTTTGCTTTGGGCTTGGAGAACAGTATATAGTCTTGGTTGAAGCAGAGCAAAGTAGAATTACAGAAGGGAATTCCATGACAGAATTTTAAAATTCCTGTATTTTAATATTTTGAGGAAATTTTTGGTACATTTGAAGAGTGTGGAGCTTGAATTCCTGATAAGTACATAGAAAATAAATGAAAAAGACAAATGTTTTACCAAAACTTGTAAAATAGAATTATAGGGCTCAACCTAGTCATGATCATGTCAGCACTGTTAGTAGTAGTACATTGTCAGACAGCTAACTAAATTGGGAGAATGGGGAAGTGTGGATGAGTGAATTATTAGATGTGTAAGAGCAAAACTCATTCCATAGTATAAATTAACATAATTTTAAGAAGTGGTAAATGGAGGATAATGACTATCTTGCTGAGTCCCATAAAGGGAAGAACAGCTATAAAAAGTTGTTTCTGGGGAGAGAAACAAGATAGACTTGAAAACCTTACATAACTATTTGTTAAACCATGTTCATCGATTTTTTTTTTTTTTTTAAGATTTTATTTCACAGAGTATGAGTAGCCAGAGCAGTAGACAGGGGGAGAGGGAGAAGCAGGCTCCCCACTGAACTGGGAGCCCAACATGGGGCTCCATCCCAGTACCCTGGGATCATGACCCAAGCCAAAGGCAGCCGCCTAACCAACTGAGCCACCCAGGCACCCCTCATGGATTATTTTGATAAAAATAAACTTATGCAAACAGTTTGTTAAGCTTGAGGTGATGCCTGAACACTCAGGTGAACCTTTTCAGCTGAAAGGAGCGGGGACTGTTTTATTGACCAGTAAATAGCATTTCTGAGATACCAGGGCAGGGATGGTGCTAGCAGTCCATCACATCACCTAGATAAGACAGCCAAGAAAGGAAGTGCTTATTGGTAAGTAAACATTAAAAACGGAATTGAGCATTTTTGGTTTGGTTTTGGTTTTTTGAGTGTTTTTTTTGGGGGGGGGTTGTTTTTGTTTTGTTTTGTTTTTTTACATTTCCATCTAGTTTCTTTTTTTTTTTTTAAGATTTTTATTTATTTGATGGAGAGATCACAAGTAGGTAGAGAGGCTGGCAGAGAGAGAGGGGAGGAAGCAGGCTCCCTGTGGAGCAGAGAGCCAATGCAGGGCTCCATCCCAGGACCCTGGGACCATGACCTGAGCTAAAGGCAGAGGCTTTAACTCACTGAGCCACCCAGGTGCCCCTGAACATTTTATTACTGCTCCTGTTTGGTCTAACTTGTCAAGGCCAGCAGAGGGAAACTGCTCTGCTCTTTGTCCACCGGGGCTAGTTCTTCCTTTAAGGGCTGAGCCTGCTGGTTTCATTCAGCACCTCTATCCAACATGCTGAGTTGTCCTTACTCCATTGTGTAACAAGATGGGACCTCTCTCAATTGCACCATGTAGGAAATATTAAAACCAGATGTGAGGGGCTGGAGCTTCCTGAGTATAGAACTTCCAGTCTTACCGATATCATCCAGGCTGTTTCAGGAGGACAGTAGATAGTTTTTACCCAATGACTTGAGCTGGAGTAGGACTTTCTGGTTTATTTATAGACTAGAAATGGTTTGAATAACAGGCTTGAGTAATGAACAAAGTTTTTCCTGAAAAGTCTGGGACTGGGAGCTAAGATGCCAAAAAACGTTTCCTATAGCTTTACCATGGTACCATGTATAAAAATGCTGAAGACCTGGCAAAAGACGGGGAACCAGATTTTGAATATACTTCAATTTAAAAAAAGTTTCATGGAATGAAATTAATATGAGGTTATAGGATTATATATCTTTTAGTATCTCTGAAATTTGAATGTATTTTGATACCCATAGTTAGCAGTGTCTGGATTTTAGTGGTATGTGAAACAATGATGCACCTTAAAATCAATGACTTTTTGTATTAAATGAAATATGGTTATGTTGATGAGTGCAAATGTACCTGTAAGCTATATTCATAGAAGTGGAATGGCATTTTACATTTTGGTACATGTCAAATTGTTCTCAAAAGCTGTACAGTTGAGGGGCTCCTGGGTGGCTCAGTCCATTAGGCATCTGACTCTTGGTTTTAGCTCAGGTTATGATCTCAAGGTCGTGGGATTGAGCCCCGCATTGGACTCCATCCTCCTCCTCCACACATCTGCTTGAAATACTCTCTCCCTCCCTCTCTAAAATAAGTAAAATCTTTACAAAAAAAAAGTTATTACAGTTTATATTCCCTCCAGCACGGTATGAAAATGTTTCCTTAAACCCAGATCCAGTGCATTGTTATCTTTTCCAGCCTAATAGTTAAAAATGATATAGGTAGGGGCGCCTGGGTGGCTCACTGGGTTAAAGCCTCTGCCTTGGCTCAGGTCATGATCTCAGGGTCCTGGGATCAAGCCTCGCAGTGGGCTCTCTGCTCATTGGAGAGCCTGCCTCCTTCTCTCTCTCTGCCTGCTACTCTGCCTACTTGTAATCTCTGTTAAATAAATAAAATCTTGAAAAAAATATGTAGTTAAACTTAACATGTTTTTAAGAGTGCGGTAAGTCATCTGTTTTTAACAGCCATTTGTATTTCCTTTTTCTCTTCAATTCTCAGTTCTTAACCTTTTTTTTAAAGGTTTTTTTGTTTTTGTCTTTAAAATTATCTATTTATTTGACAGAGATCACAAGTAGGCAGAGAGGCAGGCAGAGGGAGGAAGGGAAGCAGGCTCCCCACTGAGCAGAGAGCCCAATGCGGGGCTCGATCCCAGGACCCCAGGACCCCAGGACCGTGGGATCATGATCTGAGCCGAAGGCAGAGACTTTAACCCACTGAGCCACCCAGGCACCCCGTTCTTAACCTTTTTTAAAAAGAGTATTGGTTTTATTAATTTGTGGAAACAATATATAAATTAAGGAAATTTTGTGATCTAAGTTGCCAGTGTTTTTTTGTCACTTGATGTTTTTGTCATGTAGAAAAATTATATGTGTGGTAGTTGAATTTCCAGCCTTTTCTTAAGACTTGAGGATTTTGCATCATACTTGGGATTTCTGCACTTGAAAAAGAAAAGAATTGGAGCAGCTCAGTCGTTAGGTGTCTGCCTTCCGCTCCAGTCATGATACAGGGTCCTGGGATCAAGCCCCGAGTTGAGCTACTTGCTCAGCAGGAGATGTGCTTCTCCCTCTCCCACTCCTCCTGCTTGTGTTCCCTCTCTCACTGTGTCTCTTTCTGTCAAATAAGTTGTTAAAGTCTTACCAAAAAACAAAAAAAGAAAATTCTTAGCTTTTTTTTCTGGTATTATTTGGTTTCATTTTTTAAATTGAGAATTTTAATCTATTTGGAGTTTATATCAAGTGTGACAGGGATCTCTAACCTTTTTTCCAGATGGCAACTCAGTTGGGGAACTAATTGAAAGAAATCTCAATTGCAGTGGAATGAAGGGATTAAAATAATGCTATTTAGAACATACCTCTTTTTTTCCCTGATTATAAGAAGGAAGAAATTTTAGCACCCTTTTTGATGAAAGACTGGAATGAACAGGACATAGATGCTTCCTACCTACTCAACAAACCCTGCTTATCGAGAGAGGAATCGCTGCCTTAGACTAATTATTAAATCATACTTTCTAGCGGTTGGCCTGGCAGCAAAATCAACCCTTGTGGATCTGTGCCTAGAGTGCTTAAAGTATGTAGGCTTTACTTTATGGAGTGTTAATCAGGTTTGTTGGGGTTGGCATGCCTGTCCTTCAGGATTCATTCTGTAGGATTCAACCTACAGAGCTTGATGAAGACCCGGTGGTGCTCCCCAGTCCCCACCCATGGGTGCTCCCCAGTGCCTAGGACTTCTCTATCAGGATGAGGGCCTATCTCTTGGTCAAGATGGATGAGACTGATTTTTCCTTCCTCACCTCTTTCTTCTCTACATTGTAACACTTTCTAACTCTGGTGGAAAGCATAACATACCAACTTGGGGGTAGACTCACAAGTTTTAACTCCTTGAAATTTTCTTTGGCAAATTATACTCATTGGTAGTCTAAGACAAAACTTCTTTGTTCATATTTGCTGAGGGGCTCGTTTTACTTGATGGGGCTGCTCCTGTTCCATCTCTGCATTGGCCTCTGTGACCTGTTCTTATATTTGCTCTCTGAGGAGTTATTCAGGTCTTACGGCCGTTTCCTTGAAATAGGCTGTGTACAGTAGGTAAGTTATCTGGCTGCAAGATAAATCTTCGACTTGGCCCAGGTTATGGGCCATTATGTTGGCCTAGTAGAGCTCTTAATCCATCAGGTTTTCAGCTGAGCAGTAGATTTGCTGAACCTTTACCCCAGTGGCTTCTCCATAGTAGTTGTAGGTCAGGTTATAGGTTCTAGTGCTAAATTAGCAGATGTCTACTTTCTTGGGTGTCCAGAGCCATGGGTTTTGTGTTTTGTTTTTATTTTCCCTTTTTGGCATCTAATTCTTCTGCATTCTTATGCTGCAGCAAGAAGAGTTTGCCTCCACCTTTCCCAATTTTACTAAACTATTTGATAGACTTTACATGGCGTGATGTATTATGTTGACTAGCATTCCTACTGGCAGGTGGTTTTTCATCAGAAACTAATTTCTTATGTAGCTCATATAACTGGATTTAGAAAGTTAAATTAGAATCATAATGCTAGACTTTTATCAAAGTGAATAATGGAAATGGTAGCTGGACATCATAAAAAAATCAATTGTGGGGTGTCTGGGTGGCTCAGTGGGTTAAGCCTCTGCCTTCGGCTCAGGTCAGATCTCAGGGTCCTGGGATCGAGCCCCACATCGGGCTCTCTGCTCAGTGGGGAGCCTGTCCCCCCCCCACCCTCTGCCTGAGCCTGTTCCTACCCCCCCACCCTCTGCCTGCCTCTCTGCCTATTTGTGATCTCTCTCTCTGTCAAATAAATTAAAAAATCTTAAAAAAAAAGTTAGTTATAAAGTTTCTTGAAACAAATTTCCTTTAGGTTTTAGTGTTGGACATCTTTTAAGATAGGAGGTGGATAAGACATCTGGCAGTGATGGATAAATCACATTGGTGGTGCAGGAACCGACGTGGAAGGGTGCCTTTTTTTTTTTTTTTTTTTTTTTGGTTTGGAGACAGTCCTTCCAAAATGTCAGCCTCTTAATTTCTCAGAACTTACCGTCTGTTCTTATGTCCGCCATCTTGTGTCTTTCCAGATTGCTTTCTTCAGGATTCCAACCCTTCCATGCCATTGGAACTAATTCACTGATGCAACTTTCCATTGTCCCTCACCCTTCTATTCTCACTTCCTTACCCAACTTGAAATATGTGTCAGTCATTATCATTTCTTTGTTTACAACCTTTTCCTTGCAACCCTTGGGGCTACCCAGTCCCCCAGCTTCATCGTACACACTTGGCAGAACCACTTCCCAGATTAAATCCAGTTCATCTGTTCATAGTCACTTGATAGATGAGGCTGAAGGTGATGGAGAAAAACAGTCTCAGTGACTGGTCTCAATTCGATGAGGATTCACGAACCTTGCCTTGTGTAGGAGACCTGTGGTTCTGCCTGGCAGTCATGAGTTACAGGTCCCCAGTCTGTTCTCTGTCTCTTTCACTTCCTCTCTTAGGCCTAACTCACCTACTGGCTTACTTTACTTATGCTTCACTGAGAAAACAAGCAACCAGAGGGAGTTTGCGCCTTCTCATCACACTTGGTCCCTTCTAGTATCTGCAGCCACATCACATGCCCTCTGGTTAGCTTGCTTTTACCGAGGACCAGTGCCCCACCTAATCCCGTAAGGCCCGGCTGCTGCTGTAGTTCTTTGCCTCTGCTGTCATCCAGTTTGCCTCTTTACTGGGTCATTCTTATTAGCATTACAAATACTGTAACTCCCCCTAAAAACATTTCTTGACTACTTCTCTTGCTTGTTACCACCACTTTGTTTAATTCCTTTTGTAGCAAAACTCCTCAAAAGCATTTTCCTTGGTTTCTGTCAGTAATTACTGCCGTCCATTTTCTCTCTTTTTTAAAATTTTTATTTATTTATTTGACAAAGATCACAAGTGGGCAGAGAGAGAGGGAAGCAGGCTCCCCGCTGAGCAGAGAGCCTGATACGGGGCTCGAACCCAGGACTCTGGGATCATGACCTGAGCCAAAAGCAGAGGCTTTAACCCACTGAGCCACCCAGGCGCCCCCGTCCATTTTCTCTTAAACCCTCTTTATTTTTTAAAGATTTTATTTATTTGAGTTGGGGGTAGAGAGCGAGCAGGAGGGAGAGGGAGAAGCAGGCTCCCGCCAGAATCATGATCTCAGCCAAAGGCAGATGTGGCACTGATTCAACCACCAAGGCACCTGCTCTTAAACCCTCTTTTTTTTTTTTCTTTTTTTTTTTTTTTGCAAGGTTTTAGTTATTTGAAAGAGAGCGAGATAGACTCGGGAAGGGGCGGGCAGAGGGCGTGGGAGAAGCTGCCTCCCCACGGAGCAGGGAACCCGCCTGCCTCCGGCTCAATCATGACCTGAGCAGAAGGCAGAGGCTTAACCCACTGAGCCATCCCGGGGCCCCTCAACTCTTCCCTTTTTAATATAAAGCTATTTCCTGGGGTACCTGGGTGGCTCAGTCGTTAAGTGTCTGCCTTCAGCTCAGGTCACAGTCCCAGGACCCTGGGATTGAGCCCAGCACCAAGCTCCCTGCTCGGCTGGAAGCCTGCTTCTCACTCTCCCACTGCCCCCCACTCCTGCTGTGTTCCCTCTCTTGCTGTCAAATAAGTAAATAGATCTTTAAAAATTTTTAAGTTTTATTATTTTTTTATTTGACAGACCAGGAATACAAGCAGGGGAAGCAGGAGAGGCAGGCTTCCCTTGGAGCAGGGAGCCTGATGAGGGGCTGGATCCCAGGATTCTGGGATCATGATCTGAGCCAAAGGCAGACACCCAGTGACTGGGCCACCCAGGCACCCCTTAAACTTTTTTGAAAATTTAATTATTTTTTTTATTTGACAGAGAGAGAGACAAAACAATTTAATACAAAGCTGTTCCCTAACACACAGTTTCCTATGTTCACCGTTAACCCTTGAGTCGTTGGACTAACACAGAGGAGGAGCCACTACACCACCACAATGGGCACGTGATATGAGCAAGAAATAAGCTTTGATCTTTTTAGTTTAAAAAAAAAAAGGTGACCACATGACTTAGCAGCATAAAATCATAAGCAATGTTCCTGTGGAATGGTGGGAGTAAAAATCTGATTAAATAGGTTTTAAGGAGATGCCTCGGTGACTGAGTCATTTAAGCATCTACCTTTGGCTCAGGTCACAATACTCTGAATCTAAGGGATCCAGAGCCTTATTAGGCTCCCTGCACAGCGGGAGTCTGCTTCTCGCATCTGTCTGCCGCCCCTCCTCCCCCCGCCCCTCCTCCCCCCACCCGCTTATGCTTGCTCTGGGCCTGCTGACTCTTAGCAGGCCCTCTGTGAGGTGTGTGACACACTTTTTATAAAGGAAAAAAAAAAGGTTTATTGAGGTGTCCTTTCTGTGAAGTAAAATAACACTGATTTTAAGAATACAGTTTGAGGGGTGCCTGGGTGGCTCAGTGGGTTAAGCCTCTGCCTTCGGCTCAGGTCATGATCTCAGGATCCTGGGATCGAGCCCCACGTCAGGCTCTCTGCTCTTCAGGGAGCCTGCTTCCCACTCTCTGCCTGCCTCTCTGCCTACTTGTAGTCTCCGTCTGTCAAATAAATAAATAAAATCTTAGAAAAAAAAAGAATATAGTTTGATACATTGATAAATTACAAGATGAAGAACATTTTTGTCACCCCAAAAGGCTCTGGTGCTGCTTTGCAATTACTCCCCACTTCCCTCAGCCCTTGGTCAATTTTTAGGTCATCTGTCTACTTCTGTCTTTGGTATTAGTATTTTAACATAGTTGACTACTTTCTGTTCCTTTTTTTTACGTAGGATTTTATTTTTTAATTTGACAGAGCGAGAGAGGGAACACAAGCAGGGAGAGTGGGAGAGAGAGAAGCAGGCTTCCCCCAGAGCAGGGAGCCCCCGATGTGGGGCTGATCCCAGGACCCTGGGATCATGACCTGAGCCGAAGGCAGAGGCCTAACAACTGAGCCACCCAGGCGTCCCCACTTTCTATTCCCTTAACACTTAATTCATTTGACTTACAGGATATGATGCCTGGTTTTTCTACCTTTTGATTTTCCTCTGCTCATTCCTCTCTCTCTGACCTCTTGATGTTAGAGGTTCCATAGTTAAGCTCTGGGTCTTTGGTGATCCTGTGGATTCAAATGCCATCTATATATCAAAATTCCCAAGTTAAATCTCTGGTCTAGATCTTCCAAATTTCAGATTCATATTCTACTGCCCATTTGTTATTTTTGCTCAAGCATCTGGTATTTCAAAACTTGTGTAAATTTGATCTTCTGTTAAGTAACCCCTCTGCTGCCACCACTCTTGTTCCCTTCCCTTATCTCCGTTGATACTCCATACTTCAGTTATTCTGGCCAAGAACTTGGTTACACCCATGCTCAGTCCATTAGGAATCCTGCTGGTTTTACTTCTCACAATCTTCTGGACTGTTGGTCCTCTAGTAAGAGCCACCATCTTCTCTCCCCTGGATTTCCTAAGTTCTTTCCCAGTTGATGTCTCTGCTTCTACAGTATCAACTGTCTGTTCACAATATAGCAACTGGAATGTTCCTTTAATCTGCCATCCTTCACAGCATAGCAACCAGAGTGGTCCTTTTTTTTTTTTTTTTTTCAATTTTATTTTATTATTATCATTGTTATTTTAGTTAAGTAGGCCACATGCCTAATGTGGGGCTTGAACCCAGGACCTGGAGATCAAGAGTTCCATGGTCTACTGGCTGAGCTAACCAGTGCCCCTCAGAGTGATGCTTTTATTTTTATTTTAATTTTTTATATATATTTATTTGATACACAGAGAGAGACCCATACAGCGAGAGAGGGAACATGAGCAGGGTTGTGGGAGAGAGAGAAGGATGTTCTCCACCGAGCAGGGAGCCCGATACGGGGCCTGATCCCAGAACCTTGGGATCATGACCTGAGCCAAAGGCAGCCACTTAACCGACTGAGTCACCCAGGTTCCCCCAGAGTGAAGCTTTTAAAGTGGAAATCAGATAGTATGAAATGCCCCACCCCTCAATCCCCCTACCCCATCTAAGGGCTCTTCCTTTCATTCAGTCAGAGTCAGAATCCAGTGAAAGGCCTGTAAAGCCCTCCATGATCTGCCCCACTTCTCACCTTAGCTCTCTCTGTCCTACTCCTTTGCTCACTGGGCTTCAGGTATACCATATCCTGGACTTTTTACAGCCAGGCCTCTTCTCCCTTAGCATTTATACTGGCTGTTCTCTAGATGTTTCTTAAAGTACCCCCCCCCCTTTTTTTTAAACAGCAGATTTGGGTTTTCAAGGTGAAAGGAAGCTGGTAAGTTTTCAGGGCAGTGAAAATGAAACTGGGGCTCTATTCTTTCTTTTCTCCATGCTCTCCATTTTAGTGGTATCACCAATTCCCTTGGCTTTTCATCTGTCATCTGTATTCTGAAGTTTCCCACATGTGCATCTCCAGCCCCCAGCTTTTCTTCTCTATGCCCAAGCAGGCTGATTGTCCAAAAGGTAGTGGAAGTGTGATTCGAATTTGTTCCTATGGTTTCCTCTAATTTGGATAACTGCCGCTCTCTCCAAAAGGGTATATGGAATTTTTCTTTGAGGACAGTCAGTTGTCCTCGGTATATGCTTTTGAAACTCCATGGGTATTCCTTGGTCTAGATGGAAAGGGTCAGAAAAGAGAAAAACTTAATTCTTTTTTTTTTTTTTTTTAAAGATTTATTTATTTATTTGACAGAGGGAAATCACAAGTAGACAGAGAGGCAGGCAGAGAGAGAGAGAGAGGGAAGCAGGCTCCCCGCTGAGCAGAAAGCCCGATGCGGGACTCGATCCCAGGACCCCGAGATCATGACCTGAGCTGAAGGCAGCGGCTTAACCCACTGAGCCACCCAGGTGTCCCTAGAAAAACTTAATTCTTACCAGTGATGGTGGGGAAAGACTTCTTGATGTAGCTATTAGACATTGGTTGGGTTTTTTATGTGCTAGAAACTGGATCTCTCAGGTCTTCAGGTGAAATCACCAATACCCCGTCCTTCCTTTTTGTTCCTTTTAATTCCTCTATGTAAACTACCTAAGGTGGATGCTAAATCTAGATGTTCCCAGAGTTCTCTTGGACCCTCTTCTGTCTACAGTCTCTCTCTGGGTTCCCCTCTCTGCTCCCCACCCTCTGCTGGGACATTGGGCAGTGTGAAGTTTTTAATTGTCAAAACGGGGGGGATGCTTCTGGTATCTAGTGGCAGAGTCCAGGGATACTGCCAAGTATCCTACAGTGCACGGGAAAGAATTCCTCCCCCCAAAGGGTTAACTAGCCCCGCATCTCAATTGCCTAGAACAAGGTTGAAACCCTGTTCTAGGCAATTATGAATTCCTTTGGTTTTGTATTCCGGCTGGAGTTGTGCTGAGCCATAGAGTAACCACACACCTATAGGGTGCTGTGCTGTGAGCATAAAATACCCAGCGGGGTTCAGAAGCTTAGTATGAAAAATAATTTAAGACATTCATATTTAAGTGCTCATATAAATTATATGAAATAATATATTGGATATATGGGCTAAATTATTAAATAGTTAATTTAACCTGTTTCTTTTTACTTTTCTAAGTGTGGCTTTTAGGGCACCTGATGGCTCAGTTGGTTAAGCGACTGCCTTCAGCTCAGGTCATGATCCTGGAGTTCCCAGGATCAAGTCTCACATTGGGCTCTCTGCTCAGTGGGGAGTCTGCTTCTCCCTCTGACCCTCCCCCTTCTCATGCTCTCTCTCGCTCTTTCTCTCTCAAATAAATAAAATCTTTAAAAAAAATAAATGTGGCCGGCTGTTAGAAGTGTTCAAATTACAGCTGACCCTTGAACCGTATGCATTTGAACTGTGTGGATTCACTTCTATGTAGGTTTTTTCCAGTACATACGGTACAATACTGTAACTGTGTTTTCTCGTCCTTACAGATTTTCTTAGTATTTTCTCAGCTTACTTTATTGTAAGGATACGATACGGATCGTATAAAGCATACAGAATACATGTTAATCAACTGGTTTATGTTATCAGTAATGCTTCCGGTCCACAGTAGGCTTATTAGTAGTTAAGCTTTTGGGACTCAAAAGTTGTATGTGGATTTTTTGGCTACACAGGGTCTCAGTGCCCCAACCTCCATCTTGTTCAAGGGTCAACTGCATGTGTAGCTTGCATTTGTGGCTCACGTTACTTCTGTTGGATTATACCAATCTGGCTGCTAAAGAATGAAATTTACTTCTCTTGTCCCAAACCTCTCCTTGTGCTCAGAGTTCAGGGATCCAGAGACCTACAGAGTTTTCTCCGTGGTTGTCATCTTTTTTTTTTTTTTTTTAAGATTTATTTTTTTAAGGTATTATTTATTTGAGAGAACGAACAGGGAGAGTCAGAGGGAGAGGGAGAAGCAGACTCCCACTGTTTGCTCAGAGCCTGACACGGGTCTCCCTCCCAGGACTCCTGGGATCGTGACCTGAGCCAGTCAGATGCTTAACCCACTGAGCCATTCAGGCAGCCCCAGAGATTGATTGATTGGTTTGAGTGAGGGCGCATGAGCGGGGACGGGGCGGGGGGGGGGGGGGCAGCGGGAGAAAGAGAATCTCAGGCCGACTCTGTGCTGATTGTGGAGCCTGACCCGGGGCTCTATTGTCAACCCGAGATGACCTGAGCCAAAACCAAGAGTTGGACGCTTAACAACTGAGCCACCCAGGCATCCCTCCATGGTTATCTTAATACACTCAGATTCTATATGTCTGAAATAGAATTCCAGTCTCCCCACTCCGGAAGTGATTTTTCCTCCAGTCTTCCCTGTATCTTTATTTCTTTCTTTTTACAATTTTTAAAAAAGATTTTTATTTATTTGACAGCACAGTCAGGGGAAGCCAGCAGGCAGTGGGAGATGGAGAAGCAGCCTCCCCATAGAGGAGGGAGCCCGATGCAGGGTTCCATCTCCGGACCCTTGGGATCATGACCTGAGCCAAAGATGCCTAACCAGCTGAGCACCCAGGTGCCCCTCCCATATCTTTAAATAGTGTTTCCATTCACTGACTTGCTCCAAGGAGATTTCTGGTTGTCATCCTTGATTCTTGTTTCTCATTTCTTATGTTCTTTAGCACATTTTGTATCAAATGTTGTCACTTGTGTCTATGTCTTTGTCACAGTGATAGTCAAGACCATATGCTCATCTCCTACCCACCACTACTCCATACAGTAGTAACCTTCGCCTGGTTTGTCTTCTGTCTTCCTGTTTGTTCTCTTCAATTAATTTTTAAAAGATGTGTTTTTTTTAAGATTTTATTTATTTATTGACAGAGATTACAGCAGGCAGAGAGAGATAGAAGGAAGCAGGCTCACCGCCGAGCAGAGAGCCCAATGCGGGGCTCGATCCCAGGACCCTGAGATCATGACTTGAGCTGAAGGCAGAGGCTTTAACCCACTGAGCCACCATGCGCCCCTTTCAAAGATTTCTTTAAAAATTTATTTATTTGACAGGGAGAGAGAGAACACAAGCAGGGGGAGTGAGGGAGGGAGAAGCAGGCTTCCCACCAAGCAGAGAGCTAGACATGGGGCTCATCCCAGGACCCTGGGATCATGAGCTGAAGGCAGACGCTTAATGCCTGAGCGATACAGGTCCCACCTCCCCTTCAACTTAATCTCCACTCAGTAGCTGGGATGATCTTGTTCAATATAAATCTGATTGTTACTCCACAACTTTGAACCTTTCAGCAGTTTTCCATTTGCTTTGGAACAATGCCAGTCCTCTACTTCAGCCTAAAATGCTTTGAAATGTCTGGCCTCAACCTGACTCTAATCTCAGGACCTTTCCCCCTCACCCACCATTTTTCTTTCTTTCTTTTATTTTTAGATTTATGTTTAGAGAGTGTGCAAGTAGGAGCAGCAGAGGGGGAGAAAATCTTGCTTGGGCAGACTCCCCACTGAGTGTGAAGCCCAAAGAGGAGGACAGCTTGATTCTAGGACCCCGAGATCGTGAGCTGGGCCGAAATCAAGAGCTAGCTGCTCATCTGCCTGAGCTACCCAGGTGCCCCCTCACCCATCTTTTTCTAACCACACTGGCCTTCCTTTCAGGTCCTAGTTCACTAAACACTTCCTCCCTCGGGGCCTTCTTTCTGTCTGGAAGGATTTTCCCTTTGACCACTGTAGGGCTAATTTCTATCCTTAAGATCTTATCTTCAGGATCAAGCATCAGAGAATCCTCCCTGTCAACTTCTAAGTAGATGCCCCCTTCCATTTTTCCCTACCATTGTGCCCAGTTTATGTATTTTGTGCTTAGCCCACTTTCTTTGCTTATTTACTGAATGTTTTCCTCACAAAAGTATAAGCTAGGGAATAGGGAATTGCCCCGGTGCCGGGCAACAGTGCCTGACACATCACAGACGTTGAATGCTAAATGCGTATGTGCAAGCTAGCATTTGAATTACGTGCTCTCCTTGAGAACATAATACCTTCTGCCCTTATCCATCCATTCATTGCTTTAGCAGTCCTAGTCACTCAGGAAATGAGTGTGCGCATAGAACCAGGCCTTGGAGTAGGACCAGAGGATTGCTGGATACCTACTTTTAGGGCTGGAGTTGTATCCCGTAAGAGTTAAGTCCGTAAAAAGCAGAGAAGGTTGAACTCTTTGATAACCTCGGCGGGCCTTTGACCTTTGAGATTTGATGATCCCTAAGGTCTGAGCAAGTGGGTTTGTCTTTGGGTCTCAGAGCTGGGTAAGGAATGGGAGGAGGAATTGGAATCCTCGAAGGACTAGAGAGAGCATGATGTCAGCTCTCCTTCCTCTACCATTCTGCATGTATCGCCCTCTTGGTAGTTTGTCATTATAGATTGTATCTTTGAGATTACGCCTACTCCACTAATTGGTGAGCTCCAGAAGGGGTGGAACCTTCTCTTGCTTGCCCACATCACAGTTCATCTGTGATAGGAATGGCTAGTTGAGTGCTTTACATGTATTCCAAACAGCTTTTTCTTTTTCTTTTTTTTTTTTTTTAAAGGATTTTATTTATTTATTTGACAGAGCACACAAGTAGGGGGAGTGGTAGGGAGCAGGATAACCAGGCTTCCCAGGAAGCGGAGAGCCTGACTTGGGGCTCGATCCCAAGACCCTGGGATTGTGACCTGAGACGAAGGAAGATACTTAACTGAGCCATCCGGGCGCCCCCTCCAAACAGCTCTTAACAGGAAGTTTATTATTCCCATTTTCTGCTGAAACAGTCAGAGGGGCACCTGGATGGCTCAGTCGGTTGAACATCTGCCTTCAGCTCAGGTCATGATCCCAGGGTCTTGGGATCGAGCCCCACGTCAGGTTCTGTGCTCCTGAGGAGGCTGCCTCTCCCTTTCCTCCCCATTCATGTGCTCTCTCGCTTTCTCTCTCTCTCAAATAAATATGAAAAAATCTTTTTAAAAAAGGCTCAGAGAGGTTAAGTAACATGCGTAAGGCACAGAAAGGGGTAATATCTCAGTTTGGCGCTCCAGTTCTAGAGCCTGAATTGCAGGCTTCGGTGAGTGTGCAGAGGCTTGTGGCAGTGCACCCAGCTCTGCCCTTGGGTGAGCTCTATTGTGAGTTGCACCCAGGATTCTGGCTTCCTTGTGAGGCCCAGGGTTCTGGGCCTGTCTGATGCAAGCCTGGTTCGCCCAGGCCTCTCCCGTGCAGTGCTTCCAGGTGGGGACGCGTACGAGCAGCAGTGTGGTCCCAGGAGCACTGGCCAGCTGCCCAACTTCAACGGTCTTGTCTAAAATTCTTCACTGTGTCTCTGTGGTGGAGCGGGGGACAGTTCCCGCAGCCGCCGAAGCACGCCACACCCCAAGGTGGCGGGAATAGAACGGTAACTTGGGTGGGGCAAACGCGTTCCCTGACCACTCATTTTCCTAATTCTCATGGCCACTGCCCTGCTTCAGAGATACCAGAGCCAAGGGCAGTCTAGGGCCACCATCTGTAGGGTCTAGTTCACCTTGCCAAATGAAGAGGCTCAGAAACCTCCCACTGTTCCTCCTCCACGCGGGTAGGGTCTGTCCCTAAGACTGCCGCGTCTGATTGCCAGCTCCTTCTCTCTAGTAGCTTCTCACTGTGGCTTTCTGCTGCAGAGCAAGCACTGGGAATCCCAAGTCTTTCCCTCAGCGCTGCATTGGGGTAGGGGAGCCAAGTCATTTTCCCTTTTAAACCTCTGCTGCGTTCATTACCAGGGCGGCCCAGGATGCTACCTCGCTGGGCTCTTATGGACTAGCAGAGGTGCTGGCTAAATCAAATCTCGAGGGCCGTTGTGCAGTTTGAATTTGGCTGGGATTCAGAGGGCCTGCAGAACTAAGCTGCTGCTGACTAAAATCATCTCACCAGACCTTAACTACTCTTCCCTTGTGGGTTCCTGGGGCTAACGTCCTTTCTGGTACTTTCGTTCTCCTCAGCAGTAGAACATAGCCCAGACCTTGAAGCCCCGAGATGGGTTATTCTGACAAGCTGACAGTTTTTCCCAGGAAAGCGTTTTGATCTCTGCTTTCCTCCTTCCAAATCTCCTGGGGCAAGGACCAGATCTGTGAACCAAATCCTGACAAGCCATGAAGCCAACCTTGGGCAAGTTGCTTCTCTTCTCTGGGTTCTCTTGCAGCCTGCCAACCCTTTCTTGCCTTTCAGACAAGCTCTGGGCAATGCGTTGAGTGCTGAGGGCCTGGTATCTTCCCGTGCCACGTGTGGCTCTGCAGTGCTGCTGGCCTGCAGGGTGGAGCAGGCCTTGGGGGCTGCGGTCGGCTGTTGCCAGCTAGAAGCCGTGGCAGATCTGCGTTCCCTCCTACCCCCGGGAAGGCGTTGCAGTAGAACTCAGGGAGTTCTCAAACACCGCCTGGGGGGATCTGGACGCCTTTCTCCTGGGCAGCAATATTCAAGTCGAGCTAGGATTGATTTTGCTTTGTACCAGAAGCGCCTTATGCTGCTGCTGGTATGGCTGGGCCTTGTGTGGGTAGATGCTCAGAATCCCACCCCAAACAGTGGACCCCTCAGGAAGAAATTCATGGAGATGGAAGACCCGGGCTATTCCTCACGCCCAGATCGGGTCAGGGATATCCCTTGGCCTTCATTATCCCTCCATTTTTCAGTCTCTGTACACTGCTCAGTTTATTTGTTGCAAAGGAGAGAGGTCTTAAGGCACAAAGAATAAGCAGTAATTTTGGTAGGATTGCAGAAATAATTGCCCTTCTCTGAACCCCACCCAGTGCTTTTACCTTTCTCCTAGCAATTAACGTTTTTGTCGTAACATCCTCTCTGCGGAGATGGTACCTCATTCATCCTCTCTGCCCCTCGGTGGGGCCTCGTGCAGAGCCCCTGGGGCCTGGCCAACAACAGGTGTTCGGCAGATGTTAGGGTGGGAGAGGCACAGCTCGTTCTGTTATTTAAGGATTGATTAACCTCAGGGGTGTAAACCCTACCCCTTTGAGTGCCCCTTGCATCCCTTGTCCTTATGAATGATCTTCTTCGGCACGTATTTTTTCTCCTTCTCAAGTGTCACCTTTTTTTGGGCTTCTTGATTAGGGGAGAGACCTCTGTTTTGTATCACATAAATTTCACCTTTGTGATGCTATTCATTTTTTTCTTTCTTTTCCAGAGTGAGTTTTTAATAAGAAAAATGAGTCTGGTCCTGTTAACCCCCCCAATTTAAAATCCTTTAATGGCTTCCAGTTAGTCTTGAAGTGAAGATGAAAATCCTAACAGCCTGTAAGGCTCTAATGAGTCGTGCCTGTAACGCACCTCCTTCAGATGCCTACTGCTGTTTCTTCTGCCACAGAGCTCCCTTCCTGGTTCCTCGTGGGTGCCACGCTCGGCCTGATCAGGGGTCTTCACGTGCACTGCTTCCTCACTTGGACGGGCAACTGCCCCACTCCCCCAACCTCCCGAATCAGTCACTGCTGTTTTCCTAGCATCCTGTCCTCCACCCTCCACAGTACCGATCAGAGATGTAATGAAGGTTTGCCTCTCTGCTAGGAACCACATAGGCTGCCTTCATCACCCAAATCCTGACCCACGTAGGAATTCAGTCACTGATAGATGAATTCACAGGCGCTTTTAGTGTGAGACCTCATGGGACTCTGAAGTGGTCTACAATGAGAAACCTGGTCTTAGTGAATAAAAGGGATTTATGGCCACAACATGCAATTTCTCATGGTAATAAAAGATTTAGAAATAAACACATTTGTTCCTACTCAACAATTTCCTTACATTGGCTGGAAACTAACCCCTTTCCCAGTATACCTATTTGGGGGGCAATGAAAGGATTTTTTTAAAAGTGGTATTAGGTACTTCAGAGAATGAGCCGGGGGCAGCAGCAGAGAGAGAGGGAGAAGCAGACTCCCTGCTGAGCAGGGAGCCCAATTTGGGGCTCGATCCCAGGACCCTGGAATCATGACCTGAGCCAAAGACAGATGCTTAGCTCAGGCACCAGGCACCATGAAAGGTGTTTTTCTTCCCCCCTGCTCAAGATTTTATTTGTCAGAACACAAGCAGGGGGAGAGACGGGGAGAAGCAGACTCCCTGCTGAGCCAGGAGCCCGCTATGGGACAGGATCATGTCCTGAGCTAAAGGTAGGCACTTAACCGACTGAGCCGCCCAGGCGTCCCATGAAAGGTTTTTGCTTTTTTTTTTTTCTTTAAAGATTTCATTTATTTGTTCAGAGAGAGTACAAGAAGGAAAGTGGCAGACACAGGTAGAGGAAGAAGTAGGAGCAGGCTCCCCCCTGAGCAAGGAGCCTGACGTGGGACTCCATCCCAGGACCCTTGGATCATGACCTGAGCCAAAGGTAGCCGCTTAACCGAATGAGCCACTCAGGCGTAAAAGTTTTTTGTTTTTTGTTTTTAATTTATTTATTTATTTATTTGACAGAGAGAGATCACAAGTCGGCAGAGAGGCAGGCAGAGAGAGAGAGAGGAGGAAGCAGGCTCCCTGCTGAGCAGAAAGTCCGATGTGGGACTCGATCCCAGGACCCTGAGATCATGACCTGAGCCGAAGGCAGCAGCTTAACCCACTGAGCCACCCAGGCGCCCTCCCAAAGGCTTTTTTTTTTTAAAGGAAAAATATTTTGTAGGATTCTACAAGCCCCCCCTCCCCAAAGGAACTTATTAACCATCTAAACTGTGCTGTACAGTGTAGAAGCCACTGGCCACTTGTGGCTAATAACTAAATAAAAAACTTGAGTTTCTCAGCTTCACAGGCCACATTCAGTACTTAACAGGCACATATAGCTAATGGCTATAAATTGAGGACAGTACAAATCTAGAACACTTCCAACACTGCCAAGTTTTATTGGACAGAGCTGATGCAAAACTATTTTGCAGACTCCCATTATTTTTTGTCTTGCCAGCAAGACAGAAATCAAGGAATGTTAAACTTAACTTTAAAAGTGTTCATGCATACACACAAAAACCACAGAAGAGGTACCTGAGATTTTGAGGTGGCCAGTAAAACCTGTACATATTTCTCTTTGTTTTGCCTGGTGCAAAGGAAATCCTAGTACCTCTTTTTTTTTCCTTTACGTGAAACAGACAGCCCTGCCTCTTGGGGAATGTTGAAGCTAATGTGGGCCTTGAATACTTTTACCACTTGTTGCAATGGTGCATGGACAGGTTAACCTCTTCACTGTTGTATCCTACCCCCAAAACACCAGGGAAAATTTTGCTTCACCTATATCAGGGCTTTTTTTAAAGTAGGCTCCAAGCCCAGCATGGAGCCCAATACTGGGGTTGAACTCATGACCCTGAGATCAAGACCTGAGCTGAGATTGAGAGTTGGATGCTTAACTGACTAAGCCACCGAGGTGCCCCTATGTCAGGCTTAAGTATCAAGTATGTGGGGAAAGTGCTATAAAATTAGGTTGACATTCACAGGTAGTCAGAATTTACACATTAGTGTTTCTATACAGGTTTCAATAAATACAGCTTAAGTAGGATGGAGTCCATCACTGAACTTGATTTTATGGGGAACTAAGCAATGATAAAATGTCCACATATCTGGGTGGCTCAGTGGTTGGGCCACTGCCTTCGGCTCGGGTCATGATCTCGGGGTCCTGGGATCGAGCCCTGCGTCAGGGTCTCTGCTCAGCAGGGAGTCTGCTTCCTCCTCTCTCTCTGCCTGCCTCTCTGCCTGCTTGTGATCTCTCTCTGTCAAATAAATAAATAAAATCTTTAAAAAAAAGTCTATAGAGACATGTAATTGTAGAATGTTGTCACTGCTAATCATTTTTTTTTTTTTAAAGATTTTTTCTTTATTTATCTGACAGAGATCACAAGTAGGCAGAGAGGCAGGCGAAGGGGATGGGGAGGAAGCAGGCTGCCACTGAGCAGAGAGCCTGATGCGAGGCTCGATCCCAGGACCCTGAGATCATGACCTGAGCCACCCAGGCGTCCACTGCTAATCACTAATAACCCTGCTTTTCTGCTAAAAAAACATCACCTGTTCTCCCTCTTGGATCTCTCATAATGATTATTCATTTTAGCCGTAGTCTGCACCTAGCAGAGTATTAACACCACAGGAGACCTCTTTAAGTAGTTCATAAGTGAATTTAATTGACTATGTACTATGAAGTCAAACTGATTCAACCCGATAGGTCCTTGGCAATATTCTGACTTAACTTTTTCCTGACACATGGGTTCTAACCTGGGTCTGCTAGCCTGTAAAGTGGAAAGAGTAGCTGTGGTTATAGAAGGATGGAACCTTACTGTGAGCAGTAGCATACTTATCGATGTCTCGAGATGCTGGATGATTTTCCTCTGCCCATTGCTAAGGCCTATTAGATCACACTAAATCCTTCCTTGTACATCGAAATTTCCAGTGTGTAGTCCTTCAAATTTTAGAGTTTCAACACAACTGAGAACAAACCAGAGATACTGGTGGTAAATAACAGTCAACACAAACACAAAAAGGTACTTAAGTGTTAGAAACGTTTATTTGTCAAAATATTAAAAAAAAAAAAAAAGTGGGAGGAGTGGAGTAAAACAGGCTAAATTTCAGCTAATGCTGTACCACGATCACAGGTCAGACATAAAAAAACAAAACAAACAAAACAACAACACCCCCACCCCCAAAACCCCAATGGTCCTAGCAGTTTCAGAAGATTAGCTTCAATGTTAGAGTCCAGAGCTAACAGAGAAGAGTAAAAGGTCGCTTGCCACTACATGGTCATTTTAAAGGGAAAGGAGATGTTGCAGGTAGACAGGGAGAAGGGTTCAACTCCTAAGGAAAGCAAGATAAGAGGGGCTCCACTGTACAGGAAAGAGGGGATGCCAGCATAATCCTTACCTAGGGCCGCTCAGAGGCTGAGAATGTAAGGAACAGAGTGAAAGGCTACAGAAACTAGTATCAGGAGGAAAGAAAAGTCAACTTAGAAGAATTAAATTAAGAAAGAAAACATAGTTGGTCACAAACTCCTTTGTTTACTGAAACATGAAGCAATGGAAACATCCCGGCAAAGGGGACCGCGCGGAGCAAGTTCTCATATATGACCGCAGCCCGAGGGTTCAGTCCGCAATTATCCTACCTGAAAGAGAGCACAACACAAGAGGCTTACACAATGCCTGGAGAGCAGCTTGGCTCCGAGTACAAGGGCCCTGGTCCCGTCCTGTATTCCAGGGGGAAAAGAACAAAGAACAAAACAAAACCAAGTCAGACTGGATCAAACTTACATCCCGTGTCATTACCAGGGGATCTACTCACAGCTATGTACAGAATGAGCAGCAGTCTCTCTGGAAGACTGCTGTGCTGCCGATAAAATCTATCTTTCTCATCTTTTAATCCATCTTTTAGGCAAGACAACCTCTGTGATACAAAGCTACTGTCACTGCAACAAAGGGCATACACGATAGTATCAAAAACCATTAATTTAGTTGAGTCCCAAAAAAGCAGATGATGCCAAGATCTCGAATACTGCCAACTGCACTACTCTTAAGTTTGTTTCATGTCACGGTTTCATAGTAAACAAGTTTTCAGAAATGGCAATCACAAAGGGTATCATTTGTCCTGCAACATACCTACATGTCCTACTGTCCCAGAGTTAGAACCGTAACTCCAGCAGTTCCCCTACGTGGTCAAATCTCCCTTAACCAAATCAAAAGAAGAAACCCTAAAATTCTCTAATTCTTCCACTGATGATGGGAACTCCAGACACCAATGGCTGGGGGAAAAAAGAAGTTAACTCACACCAAGTTCCTCTACTTATTACAGACAAAGGGCCAAATCTTGGTCTTGATCTGTACCAACCGACTTCAAAAGTTGTGACGTTCTTGAATCAGTTCTGCTAGGGTGAGACCCAAATTCAGATCCCCAACAGTTCTGGAGTATTTCCTCCTGGCAGCCTCATTAACATCAGGCTCCTGGGACTGCAACCAACTCAGGGTTATTCAGTCCATTTGAGGTTCACACCTGGAAGGTAAGTTTCTTTAAAAGTCATCACTAAAAAGAGGTTAGTTAAACAACCACGGCTTGCAGTCAAAATTCACTTTAAAATACCTTAGCGATACCCTTAAAGACTGTAATACACTAACTTAACTATAAAACACATTCGAGGAAAACAAGTTATCTGGTAGGTGATACCACCTTTAGAGAACTATCCCACTTCGTGGCAGATCCAGCTGCATTAAAAATAAAAATTAAGGCAATCTACACAAGCTTTAAGACTGTGTACTTTATACACATTAACACGCTGCTGCTACACAATGTTCTCAGGAGATCAGTCTTGTCATGGGCATCTAGGACATAATTTACCACAGGTTCGAACCATTGTTTGCTTCTCACTACCTAAAAGGGCAAATTCCTATTGCTTTAGTTTCTTCTACACATATATATCAGCAGGCTAAGTAAGGAACCCTGGAAACTCCATTTAACTTCTTGAGTAGGTTCTTGAGTAGGCGTCCTGGTCAAGTGATGCTCAATTTCAAGGTACAAGGAAAACCATGAGAAGAGAAAGTTGTCACGATGCCATTTCCACTCAGATGAAATTTACCCAGATAATCCTACTAATTATCCTTGCCATTCCAACATCTTTGGTGTACATTTTCTAAAGCAGGAAAAATTAAATTTCTGGGGTCACCACCAGTGGGATTTTATACACATTCAGAAATTACCTGTTTATCTAGACCCTTACGTGTTCCTCCTGAACATACACCAAAACAAAAATTGCTGGGGAAAAAGAAAAGTGTTGGGGCTCTAAATGATAGTAACAGGGTATGCCGAGATACGGTTTCAAGGGCTCAGGTCAGGCAGAGTAAGGTGCTCTGGATTACTAATAAGGAAAGGACTCCATGGGACAGGGGCACCGGAACATTTTGCTTTCAAGGGTCTTAGAACTCAACACCTAAAGCCTTCAGGGCTTTATCTGGCCTATAGATCTAGGATATTAGAAGAGTTTCCGCTGATCAAAACTAATGACCTAAGTAGTAGCTATATTAGCAAGTGAGTAGTTTAAAGCTGTAGTTAAAATTCTCACTGTGACGTTCATGACCAATTCCTGAACCTGTATTCTTCCACCTACATCACAATGACTTTTCTAGTGGGAAGAGAATGGTTTTGGAGCCCACCTCGCCTGAGTTTGAATTCTGACTGCCTCTCAGTTATCCACATGACTTCAGGCAAAGTACTTAACCTCTCTGAGCCTTTGTTTCCTTCTCTGTAAAAGAGAAAATATCTCAAAGGCTTTTGGTGTAGATTAAATGCTATCATGGACAATGAGGGCACTCGGTAAGTGTTCTCTTAACTATGTTTCTGTCACGCAGATGGCTTACATTTGATTAAATAATACCCTCCTAACCGAGTTTGTTGTTGTTCTCTCCGAAGGAGCCAGCTGGTTGGAGTCATACACTAAAACACCTCAACAGGCCAAATGAACCTCTGGCCTAAGCTAGAGAAATATTTAAGACTAAAATGTAAATTTCTGTCTCGTGGCTACTGTCCTGGCAGCAAACAAACACGTGGCTTTAGCCTCCTCTATGCAGCACAGATCTCTTTCAAGGAAACTCGAGTCTCTTAACCACACTGACCCCACTCTCACCTCCAGTTTTTAAAAGGCTGAGTACCGCGCTCGGTCCACATACTGCTCCCGCTCATACCGGGCCATGTCATACAGAGAATTCCGTGCAGCGGCTGAAGCCTGAGACAGCTCACTCTCTGGCCCGTAGCCGTAGCCCTCTCCGACTGTGGGGAGCACAGCGGCAGCACGACGCAGGGGGCTCCTGTCCCTTCCGTAATAGGAGGAAGTGTTGGCAGCGGCGGCAGCCATGGCAGCCGAGGTGGCGGCGGCACCTGAGTTCGGCAACAGGTGTCTGTCGTAGGGATCCACAGAAGTGGAGTTGAGGTGACTGGTCACGGCCGTGTTCTGGACTTGAGGCAGATGGGACATGGTCTGCTCCGCGTAGTTGTACGCGGAAGCCGCTGCCGCCGCTGCCACCGCCTCGTAAGAGCGGACCCGGTAGCGCTTGTAGTAGTCGAGGGCTCCGTACGCGTCGTTGTAATACATGGATTCCCCGTAGCCCATGGTGTAAGGCGTGCGCACCGCTCCGTACTGTTCGTTATACTGCTCGGTAAAGTCCGCCACACGACCCGTACGATCTACCGGACACTCTTTGGACCAGTGCCCCTCTTTCCCGCACCGATAGCAGCCGCTCTGGTCTCCCATCCCGGGGGCAGTCCGAAGCCGGCTGGTGGACAACTGCACGTGCATCCGTTTGCCTTGAGGAAACAGACGTAAGAAGATTATAACTCACTGACGTTCCTTAATCCAACCCCACGTGAAAGTAAGCTAGCTGGTGTAAGACACACAGACATACACGCGCTCTGGGAACCCTATGTCAGCGGTCCCCTCCAAAAGCAGTTCAAGTTGTGATACAGATGACAGCTAGAAACTGTGAGTCCTCAGAGAGCAGGCAACACTACTCCCATCAGGTAGCCGGATTCCCGGCTCGTGTGTCCACGACCGTCCCTTCCTTTCCTCTGGCCCCCAACACAGAAACTGACAACTTTTCCACTTACCACTAAGACTGATTACAACTGTCCTGATTCAAGACCTGCCAATTCCTCCAAATCAAACAGTCAACAAAACCTCAGTTATGCCACACTTGAAAAGCATCTTACCAGCCTCTTACTGATTTACTCAGGGCAACGTAAGGCCCCAGCATTTACTGTAGCTTAAAAACCACGGCACCCTGTCCATCTTGTTTCCTCCGGCCTCTTTGACAGGTGTCACCCGAAGGCTATGCTGACACACGCACCATACACTGCTGCACCTCAGCCCCTCTAGGAGTTATGCAACCCTCCTGATTCCAACCCCACCCCTGTGTTTTTCAGCAAGGGCGATCCATGCCTATGTGGAAAAGAAAACTTGACCAAGGTCTCTCAACAGCAAGAATTAGGAAGATACTGAAGCAGTACTGGGTTTTTTAGGGACAATGTGTACCCACGTAATTCAGCATTTCACCCTGACATGTAACTTACAATCCTTCATAGGGGATTATCTCGTTAGAAAAATGCAGCATTTGCCCTAAGAGCCTCAGGGCACCCATACAAACAAGCAGTATCGATTCTTCCAGGAAATGGCCAGCACCATGACCAGCTAAGAGAAGAAACCATCTCTGCTCTGGGCTTCTGCCTAGGGGCCCTTACTGATGAAAACGTCAAGGTCTTTAAAAGCAGTTTGAGGAAAGGAATCATTTTGGCAGGATTCTGTCCCAAACTGCCTAAGACTTTGGAGATCAAGTCAGTAGTTCTCAAACTGTATGTAACCGAAAGACACAGCCACTACAGATGCAGAGAACAGGGACTTCAGGTCACTCTTGAGGGCTGCTCAGAACAAATCCCCCCTCCGCGATCAGCAAGTTGCTCTCTCTTTAACAGACCTTGTTCTGGATGCAGCTACGCGATAGGAGGCCTCGTGCTCCACCATCCTGTTGGAAACGCCTGATTCAGGACGGCAGCCAGAACAGCGCCATGCACTGACCGTGAGAGGGGAGCGGGTTAGTGCAGTAGTATCACTTTAGTCAAACGCAGTTCTGCCCAATGTCTAAGATTCCAACCACCCTGGTTTCTGGTAGTTGCCACCTCCAACTTAAAACCCCTTCTTTAGCAGAAACCAAAGTGCTCAGGTTTTTACTTCTAGCTGCCAGCAGAGAGGCGGTGTCCATCATCACCACTGACAGTCAAGAGATAACAAATCTTGGAATGTAGCAATTAGTCACCCATTGTTTTCAGAGATTTAAATACTCCCATCCTCATTCTTAAAAATTATTGGGCTGCCTGGGTGGCTCAGACATTAAGCGTCTGCCTTCGGCTCAGGTCATGATCCCAGGGTCCTGGGATTGAGTCCCACACTGGGCTCCCTGCTCAGCGGGAGGCCTGCTTTTCCCTCTCCCATTTCTCCTGCTTGTGTTCCCTCTCGTGCTGTCTCTCTTTGTCAAATCAATCAATCTTAAAAAAAAAAAAAAAAAAAAAAAAAAAGGTTATTAAGGGCCACATGCTAACTATGCTTAGAACAGAAACAGATTTTTTTGCCCCAATTTCTATCTCAAATGTAGAGTTTGACTGGAAGACCAATAGTTACTTGGTTTTCACACATGCATGGTGACTTTAACCTCTGTGATAGACATAAACTGTTCCCATTCTGAAGTCACAGGAACTCTGCCAATCTAAAAAGCAGCCGATTCAGAGACCTAGAAGTACATTTAAAAAAATTTTTCAATTTAATTTGCTTTTTACTTTTATAGATTCTGGCCCAGTTTTTGTTCTTCTTGTTGTTGTTGAGAAACAAAACCCAGTGATTTTTCTTTGGTATTTGTTACTACATCCAATCTTCATTTTAGTTTTACTGAGAGAACGCCTAGTTTATAAACAACTATGTTTATAATCTACCTCTGTAAGCAGCTGTGAAAAGGATTCAGGTAAAAGAAATTTTTAACTAAAACTAAAAAAACCCTGTAATAGAAGTGCTAGTCGTCCCCCCCCCCCCCC
>NC_081557.1:5598843-5603650 GCF_022355385.1 Mustela nigripes | reverse complement strand
TTTTTTTTTAAAGATTTTACTTATTTATTTGACAGAGAGAGAGATCATAAGTAGGCAGAGAGGCAGGCAGAGAGAGAGGGGGAAGCAGGCTCCCCGCTGAGCAGAGAGCCCTATGCGGGACTCGATCCCAGGACCCTGAGATCATGACCTGAGCCGAAGGCAGCGGCTTAACCCACTGAGCCACCCAGGCGCCCTGTAACTAGGTTTTTAATTTAAATCCGCTTAAGTTATTATAACTGAAAAATACTCTGCTTCTATTACTCTATTACCTTAAGGAACCAGGGCAAAGGAAATTGAAAGACTAAATTCCACCACTCTGCTACACTTGGAGAGGACAAAAGTTTAAAGATTTTCTGAGACCTCAAAAGTTACTGAAATACGTTGCCAACATTTCCCAGAAAACCAGCCTAACAGAAGTGTTTTCTTTTGAAAGCTGGAACAAAAAAAATTATTAAAATGCTGAGAGATGGGCAACCTGGGATCCTCTAAGTGCTGAGCTCCTAGCATGTGCCAGGACCCCGAGAAGGCTGGGGGTGTAGCTGCTCCCTAACACCACTCCAGCTTCGTGCTTGTTTGCGTATAGCGAAAACCAAGCCACCTGACCTCTTACACATCACTCCCAATTCAGTTGCTTGAACTGTTACTTGGGAACAGCTTTTTCAGTTAGAGTCTTCCAGTGCAAACTGTTTGCCAACTCAACAGTGGTTCAAGTTCACTGCTGCTTGTGGACAGGAAACAGGTCTTGAAAGAGCCAGGTTAACTCAGGTTCCCCTGCTTCCTTTGATAAGGATTCCTTCCTCTGATAAGATAAATGCAGAAGCCTAAATGGCAACAATTAATAAAGGTTCAGGGCACCTGGGTGGCTCAGTGGCTTAAGCCTCTGTCTTCAGCTCAGGTCATGATCTCAAGGTCCTGCAATCGAGCCCTCATCGGGCTCTCTGCTCAGCACGGAGCCTGCTTCCCCCTCTCCCTCTGCTTGCCTCTCTGCCTACTTGTGATCTCTGTCAGATAAATAAAATATTTAAAAAGAAAATAAAGGTTCAGAGGATGTTCAAAGTGGCACTCCTAAGAGGCCGCCTTCATTGGCAGCTGACTAAAAAAGCTTTATAGACAAAGGTGACAAGCTGCTATCTTGATTATATTTTCTATAAAACTGCAACGTATTATCCCACGCCAAACCTTCTCTGGTCAGCTGGAAAAAACAGAACTGGTTATAAAAATGTCTGTATGTGTAACTCCGAGTAGAGTGCTTTCTCCAGAGTGGACAGGCTAAGAACATGAAGACCAAGTCAAGGATTCTTCTTTTCCAATGATGACATTTTAAAGAATTTCATGGATCACTGTTACTCCAACATCCATTTCCCAGAGTAATTAAACTTGCTTTATTAAAACACACTCTTCCCAAGCCAACTTCCCCCAGTCAACTAACTTCTGTGTGTGTACTTTTGCCCTTATCCTTTTATTCAGTTGTTGTTAAAAAGGTAAGGACATGCAGTACTATATTACTGTGACATCTTTGCAGAGTCTGGACCCGACTTTAATTGCATTCTTCCCACATTTTGTTACCTGTCAAGAGAGAACCTCTATTTCCCCCCAACACTGTCCATTCATGATCCCATCTCCATCAAGTGAGAAATAATTAAGAATATTCTTAAGTCTGTCTGAAGTGCAACAGCTTTCCAAAATAAATTAAAAAAAAATATATATATATAAATAAGAGAGGGAAGTGAGGAAAGCTATCATTTTTAAGTCAGCTTCCGACTGTAATGCAAACACTTCAGTTGCTACAGACAACACTCGCCTTTCATCACGGAGCGCTTACCGTCCGTCTACTTTCACATCTATTACCTCATTCTCGCCTTACTACCATCCCATGAGGGAGGTACTGCAGGGATCATTAATTCTACTTTGTAAGAGGGGAAAATGAAGCACAGAGAGATTAAAACACTGGTCCAAAGTCACACATCTCGTTAATGGTAGCAAGTCATCTGTGACTCTCGCCCTATGCTTTAGAGAAGAGCTAAAGGCCAGGACACCACAGGCTGAACCCAAAGAGATCTGATGCGCTCTTTATAATCTACACTATTTGCAAACTTTCCTACCCCTTTCTAATCAACTTTTCCTCTTCTGGCATTTCTTTTTTGACTGTTTTCTAGGTTTAGCAGAGGACACTTAAGTACTTCTCAACGAACCTTTTAGTGGCACTGGGAAAAAATGGTATTAACTTATGAACCTGAAAAGTGGCTGGAAATGTGTGGCTCAAGATGAAACTGTCAATAAAAAACTGTAGAACCGCGCCGTCCAACAGAACTTTTTATAATGATGGGAATGTTTTCCCTTTACACTAATATGGTCACCAATAGACTCATGTGACTTCTGGGTGCTTCAAACGTGCGTCCAACTGAAAAATTGAAATTTAAAATGTATGTAATAGCCACATGTGCCTAGGGGCTACCATATCAGACGGCTCAGTTGCAGTCTTCTGACAACCTCAAAGTATTAAATTATAACCTATGGAGCTTTATAATTGGTAAAATTATATAATAGGCTCCATAACATCCTTACTGGAAACTTACAGAAGCAGGACCATCATCTTGTTCGACCTAGTATTTTTAAAAATTTTCTTTTTTTCCCATTAGGGTTAAATAATAGTAGGTAGAAGAGAACAATCCAGTGCATGGCTTTGGGCTGAAAGACTGAACAAATCTGAGCCCTCAAAAGATACTTCCCCAAATCCAGGTTCACCATCCAGAGTTAGAATATAGGGATCCCTCCAGATGTCTCTGTTCCTCTTTCCCACAACAACCTATCACCCCAGGCTGTAAAGAGTATAAATCCTAAGCACTTAAACTCTCAATATAAGGCTTTTTGATAATAAAAACAGATAATCCACAGACATTTCTCCTCTCTTCTCCCATGAGGCAGGGACTCATTTGCCTAGGCAGGTTAAACCTCCAGCAGCACTCAAATGAATGAAGACTGCGGGATGAAGTAACCCAGTTTGTGCCTCTACACAGCTGCTGAGGAACATTTTGCCAAGTAAATCTGCAAAAGGGGTGTTTGCTTCTCCAAGAGTAAACTGTACTTAACAGTGGAAAACACACAATCTTTCCATTACATCCAGCTAAAACAGAATGGAAGACACCTCCCCGCCAGCCTCCTGGTCCTGTGCTCTTGTCTCTGTCTTGTCCTAGACCCCACTACTCAGTTCTGCCACCCAGACCCCAGGGCAGTTCACCTTGAAACTCTGTGTTGTCAAGGCCCCTGATGGCCTCCACTGCATCCTCCGCCCGCTCCATGTGTACGAAGGCATAATCTTTCACGATGTCACATTCAATGACTGGACCATACTCCTCAAACTTGGCCCGAAGCTCCTGGTTGGTACAGGTAGGACTGATGTTGCCCACATGCAACTTGGTTGAGGCTTTGCTCTTATTCTTGCTGGCTTCCACGTTGATGTTCACCCCGTGCAGCTTGTAGTGGTGCAGGTTGCGGATGGCATCCTCGGCCGCCGTCTTGTCCTCTATGTGCACAAAGCCGTAGTTCTTGATGATGTCACATTCCAGCACCTTCCCATACTGCTCAAAGAGTGAGCGGATCTCCTGCTCTGTGGCCTCCCGGGGCAGGTTTCCGATGAACAGCTTCACCATCCTGACAAGAGCCTGGGAGGGAACACATAAGATGTCCAAAAGTGAGGGGTGGAGTGGGAAATTTCAGTGCATTGCATTTTGGTTTAATTCTCCAAAAAAGTTCTTGGCACCTTCAAGATTCAGGACCCCCTACATAAACGTTCATTATTTTTCTCTTAATAGAGAGAAAAGGTTTGTACATTAAGAGGTAGCATGAGACCTGTGTGACACCCCAACGGAGGCTGGGATCAGCAGGCATCGCACCGTCTATCATCTCCGTGAAATGAGCATTTAAATAACAAAGTTGGCTGTTTTAGGTCTTAAAATACTCTCTTTGGGGGACAGGAAAGAGCAGAGCTCAAGGAGAGGGCAAGAGGCGTCTATCTCGAGTGTCCCTGGTAACGAGGTTTTGGAGGGAAATCGGTGTCCCTCTCCTCCGTGCGGTATTACCGTCTACGACACTCGAAGAATAAAGAGGCTTCCTTGGCCCCAACCCGGGACCCCCCCCAGCGACCCAACCTCCAGCTTTTTCGCCCCAACAAAGACTCGACCCGACCCCTGCCCCGCCCCCTCCGGAGACCCGGCCCCGCCTCCTCCCGTTGTCTTCCCCGGACCTCCCGCGGCAAGAGAATCCCACACCTTGGGCCGGCCCCGTCCGCCAGAGGCCCAGCCCGACCCGCCCTCCGGCTCCCCACACACCCAGAAGATCCCCTCGCACCTCCGGGTGGCGGCGGCGGTGGCGGCGGCTCCCGCGTCAGAGAGAACCCTACAAAATGGCGACGGCCGCTCGAGCCTCGGCGCGACCGGGCCCTTTCTCGCGCGCCAGCTCACGCACGCGCGAGTGCGCGCTGCCTCCGTCCCCTCCCCCTCGCGGGAGCCGGGCGACCAATCCCGCGGCCGCATACAAATGGCTGCTCCAGGCTAGGCTCCCAGCCTCCCCGGCACGGGGGCGGGGCCAGCTGGTGACGCCGCTGCGGAGCGGAGGTCAGCCCGCCCCCAGCCCCGGTTAGCCAATCAGCACTCTGAAAGCCGGGTGGGGTGGGGGTCTGCGCTCCAGCGTCAGGAGGGCTCCGGACGCAACCACTACCTTGGCGTATTCAGAAGCCCGGGGAGTCGCTAACCATCACAATGGATCGTGCTATTGGGCCAGTTGGGGCGTGGGGGGGGGGGGGGGGGGG
>NC_081557.1:5557663-5598743 GCF_022355385.1 Mustela nigripes | reverse complement strand
GGGGGGGGGGGGGGGGGGGGGGGGGGGGGGGGGGGGGGGGGAGCTAATGACAAAGGGCTATCTCACTGGGTCCTCTAAATGGGGGTTTTCTGAGCAGGCTGGCCAGCCACCTCGGTAGCTTGGGTCAGCATTTTAGAGACACAGAAGAGCCACATTTTAAGCAAACGTAGTCCATGTTTGTACAGCTGTAAATGTAACTCAGCGTTCCATTGCAAGCCTCTTCCTGGTGAGGAAGCAGAACCAAAGATGGCAGAGCTGGGAGAGCTCTAAGATGCATTGTGTCCACGCTGCATTTATCGGTCACATGTTGTTTGCTCACGGATGTGTGTGGGCTGTTTTTCTCTCTTTAGTTACACAATTAACACTATTAGCTCTAATTGTGTGTCCTTCACGGTTCCCGGTCCGTGGTGACTACACCAAGGGAGCACTTGGTGCAGAGGCCCAGAAAAGTTCTTTGTTTGGGGCGGGGCGGAGGGACTGGGGTGAAGAAGGGTCTCCAGGTCCACACCAAGCTGCTGGCGGTCTAGGCAGCTGGGACTCCGGGCGCTTTCTAGCATTCAAAATTCTGCTGTGGTCCAAGGGTGCCTCCTGGTGGCAATAGAGAAGCTAGTAGGTGGATTAGTCACTGTCCCCCTTGAACAAAGAATAGACGTTTATAGAGATTGATGGATCCAGCTTATCTCTGAGTGGAGCATGCTGGGGTGGTTGTCAGTCACCATTCTTCATTGTGGTGGCTCCATAGAAGCTTTTCTGATACCATCAGGCACAAATTCCCCAGGCTTCCCTCCTCCTCCCCAGCTACTCTGATGTGTTTCTTTCACTGAATTCTTTTTGTTTCCCAGCCATTTTAGAAGAGGCACCGTCCTTCCAATTTTAATACGACTCATGATTTTTCCCACCTAATTCGATCTACTTCTCCCTTTTCTCCTCCTCTTGGCCATTTCCAGTTTCTCCCACACTCAGACTTCTAAAACATGTATAGGGACCTCCTTACCCATTTCTGAAATACCTTCCACTCACCTTCACTATTAATGTTTTCTATCTTGGGGTCCTTCCTTGTGTTCCAGGTCAGAGGCTTTGCAAATGGGGAGTCTGAACCAACTATTGCCCACCTTTGTACATGGTTTTGGGTTCCGTCCACCTCTTCCAATGCCCCAAATTTTCTGAGGTCACCAAAGCTAATGTCCTTTTAAGTTTTCACCCTTCTAAAGTTTTCATTTCGTTCAGCATTTTCTTCTCCCGTGTTTTTATACTGCTCCTCAGAGCTCTGACTGTACCGTTCTGTCTCCCTCCCCGCTTCTATTTCTCTACTCTTATTCCTTTTATCTCACGTCCCCTTCCCTCATAGGCAACCGCGCTAATGAGTTTAATATGTACTATTTTGTTTGTGATCTTGCCTGACATATCCTTTCAGTGCGCATTTGCTTTATCCATTATAAAAAATGTTTTATTGTGGGGGCGCCTGGGTGGCTCAGGGTTAACCATCTGCCTTCGGCTCAGGTCATGATCCCAGGGTCCTGGGATAGAGCCCTGCATCGGGCTCCCTGGATGGCAGGGAGCCTGCTTCACCCTCTCGCACTACCCCCTGCTTGTGTGCCCTCTCTTGATGTATCTCTGTCAAATAAATAAATAAAATCTAAAAGAAAAAAATAAGACATCAGGACTACACTAACATTATCTAATCTTTATAATAACATTTCCCCTAGGTTGTGGCAAATGCCTTTTTGCAATTGTCTTCTAACGTGGATCATAACAAGGTCCATCGGTTGTGCATTTGGGTAAATTATGTATTTATGTAAATTGCGTTGCAGGGCTCATTGTTTTAGTTTTTGCACTAAATACCCGTGTTGCTGCACATTATGTAACCCATGAAACTAACTCGTCTAAGTAGTGCCAGGTTGTTCTCTGAAGAACTGTATCCGTCACCCCTCACACCTGCAGCGCGTGAGGGGGCTGTGTATCAATAACTCCGCCAGTGTTGGACATTGTCCAGTTTTCTGATTTCTGCTAGTGTAATAAAGTGATATAGCACTTGTTTTAATTTGCATGATTACTAATGATCTTAAGGATCTCCTCTTATTAGTTTCTTTGGGATTTCTTTTCTGTAAATTTCCTGTTCATATCTTTTGCTTAACTTTCTTAGTGGTTGCAATCTCCTCTTTGTTGTTACTTGCAGGATTTTTTTGTATACTCTAGACAGGGATCTCTTTAAATATTTTCCATCATTCCACCAACTTATTTTATGTATAAACTTTGTCCATGGTGCCCTTCATTGAACAGAAATTCTTTTTTTTTTTTTAAAGATTTTATTTATTTATTTGACAGAGAGAAATCACAAGTAGATGGAGAGGCAGGCAGAGAGAGAGAGGGAAGCAGGCTCCCTGCTGAGCAGAGAGCCCGATGCGGGACCCGATCCCAGGACCCCGAGATCATGACCCGAGCGGAAGGCAGCGGCTTAACCCACTGAGCCACCCAGGCGCCCTGAACAGAAATTCTTAATTTTTTATGGTATCTAATAAATTTTTGTCTTAAAGTGTGTGCTTTTGCAGTTTTGTATAAGCTGTTCTTTTCTACCCCCGAGTCACAAGTGTATTCTCCTACATTTTCCTCTATTAAAAGTAATTTTTTTAAAAAACTATCCACATTTAGATCTGTAGTCAATTCAAAGTGGTGCCATCCTGGGGTGCCTGGCTGACTCAGTAAGTGGAACTCGTGGCTCAGGGTTGTGAATTCAAGCCCTACGTTGGGTGTAGAGATGACTTCAAAAATAAAATGTTAAAAAGAAAAACAAAAGCAGGGCTGTCCAGACAAATATAAGGTCAGCCATTTATGTAATTTAAAAATTTCCAGTAAAGACATTTAAAAAGTAAAACAAAACAGCTGAAGTTCATTTTAATACTTTGGAAACCCAATAAAGCTAAAATATTGCAACATATAATCAATATAAACAGTATTAATGAAATACTTCAAGTTCTTCTTTTCCTCTTCAGTTTTTGAAGTTGGTGACCATTTTACACATACAGCACGTTTCGCTTTGGATTTGTCCCATTTCAAGGGCTCAGCAGCCACATGTGGCCCATGGCTACTATCTCGGACAGTGCAGCTCTAGAGTTCGCCCTCAGAAGCCATGTTTGGTGAGAAGGCAAATTCGTTTTTCTCCAAATAATCCATGTTTAGCTGTCCATATTTCGGACTTGTGGTGCTTGCACAGACTGTATTTTTGTGTTCTAATCTATCTCGTAGCCCATTTCATTCTGTCTCTTTCTGGAACTTTCTTTTTCTTCCACTCATATCTGAAGGTGTCTCTCAAGACTTACTTCCTGACCTTATGTTTATCCTTATCTGTGTCCGGTCACCTGGATGACGCTCAAAGCACCTTTTCATGACGTCTCTGTTCGCAGGGACTGACTCCATCTTCCCAGACGGCTGAACTTGGCTGCCCTATTTCCATTCACATTTTACACACTAAAATGAGCCTTTCTTCATTTATTTCTCACTCCCATATACATTTCCCTCTGAAATGTCCCATTATGGCTTCTCCTCCCAACTCTCAGGCTTGCCACATTGCAGTGGAAAACCCATTTCCCTGGGCACTCTACAATGTTATGTCTCTTTCTTCCTTTGCACAGTTGGACCAGAAAGACAAGAGAAGCTGATGGGTCATCCCGTGTAGTCCCATGACAGATTGTTCCAGTTACATCTATCCAACATACTGACTGTGGAGTACTTCTGAATCTGCTTGTCTTAAGAGGAAGGGAGAATTATTCTGTGGGCTGTCTGGTCTACCAGATCTCACGTTCGGAGACCATGCTGGTTTGGGCTGTGTTGTGTGAGTCCTGGGTCTGCACACACCTGACCCTTTGTCATGGCTGATGGTGGTCAGGGGTCTACTCGTCCAGGGTCCTTGGCCACTTGTGCTAAAGATAGGGCTGCTTAGGGGAGGAGGTGCGGGGATGGTGAAATAGGTGATGGGGGTTAAGGGGTGCGTCTGTCGTGAGGAGCATCAGGTGATGCGTGGAAATGTTGAATTGCTATGTCGTACGCCCAAAACTAATAGAATGCTGTATGTTAACTGTACTGGAATTTAAAATTAAAAAAATATATATAGGTAGGGCTGCTTCTCTGGAGAGATCTCCTCTGAGCCCCCAAAAGAAATGGTTGTTTGTATGTTTCTGTGAAACAATGAAAGAACAAAGCTTTTCCTGTAGGAGAAAAGGCAATCATACTCTTACCCTCCGATTGCCAAGCCCGAGACAAGGGAGTAAACTAATTTTTTTTTAATACTTCACCGGATCTAGACTATATTCTGTGTTTTGTGTGTTTACACACTTTGGATGTACCTGGTGGCTTCCCAGAGTGAGGTCATCCTATGGGTCAGTGGATTGGGAACTTGCCACTTCTATGACCCCTGCCTGACCCCCCCCTTGTCCTCTCTGTTGGGGAGGAGACAGAAGATGGGGTCAGTCCTCACCCCCACGCGCTCCACTTTCCACTGTCGGGCTGAGCGGTGGCTGACACTTGCTTGGGCAATTCAGTCTTCCATTTTTGAAAACAGTTGAGAGAGTCATGAGTAAAGAAAGCTGTACCAGGGAAGGAGTTGTTTGCTGCCTTTTAACATTGATAGTGCTTGTTACCATCACCCTGACCCACGGAGAACTTCTTTGGTCTAAAAAGAGGCTTGTCGTTGGTCAGCCCAGCAGACGGGAGGTCCTCATCATGGGGAGATGAGACCAGGGTAGGGAGGCTCTCAAAATAATGTGGCTTGTTGAGGGCCGGGAGGCTGGTGGCAGAGTGGAAACCTGACATACAGGAGACCAGAGCCAAAGGCAAGGATGTGGACACAGGCAGGGAGGCTTGTGGTCGGGAAAGCAAAGACACCCGGAAGCAGTGAGAGAAGCTGAGCTGTTTAATCACCTCCTTGGCCAGGCTCCAGGCTGTGGCTGCCCCGAACAACTCACACCGGGAAGCCACGGAGCGTCGCCGGAGATGGAGTGGCCGCTCGAGTCAGAGGAGGAGTCAAGGCGGGAAGGGGGAGCTTCGGGGGCTCTGACTCGGCCATCTGGCAACCTCGCCCCCAGGTCCTGCTTCAGCTCTGACAGGTTCCTGGCTGGTCCCCAGGGGCAAAGGACTGAGGGAAGTGCCCTCTCTGCGGTGGGGGAGTGACCTGAGGCAGGGGCAGCCGTTCCCACGTGGCCTATGCGGAGGGTGCAGCGCGGTCCGCACCCGGCTCGGGGTTGGGGCACAGGGCTGGGGGGAGAGGGAAGAACTCGGGAGGCGGGAGTGGAATTGGGGGTCGCCTGGGTCCCACCACCAGTCTGGAATTAAATAGCAGGAGAGGAGCGTTGCCCTGGGGAACACTGACTTGTCCTCCGAGACAGTTCCTGGTGATGGGCTGACCTTGGCAATAGACCCTAGCAGCAGGCAGTTGTCCTGACAAGAGGGTGGTCCCTGTTGGCAGTCCCTGGCAGTTTCCTGAATCGAGGGAAGAAGCCGGCCTGGGAGTCTCGCCCCCCACTACTTGTTCTTCTTGAAGAAGCTGAAGCGTTTTTCTCTCTCTCGTTCTCTGCCGTCCTTGCTGCGAAGTACGACAGGCCCCTCCGCCCCGACCGGTGACACCGGGGGCATGGTCATGGCCCGGGTCATGCCCCGGGCGGCGCTGGGCAGCGCTGGCTCCTCAGGCTCTCCGGAGGCAGAGGACGCGGTGGCGATGGCGGCATTCACCACCCGCAGCCACGAGCTCATCTCGGCCTGCACGGGGCACAGAGGGGCCGGGGCTCAGCCGCGAGGCCGCTGCGGGGTGGGGCCGGCGGACGGCAGGCGGGCCTCCGAGGAGTGGGCAGACAAAAAGGGAGGGCAGGGAAGAAAGGGGAATCCGCAGCTGGAATGTTCTGAGGAGGGCACGGGAAGGTGGGAGTGTGGGAGGAGAGGGGGCCAGCTCACCTCATCCTTGGCCTGGAATAAATACTCTTTTCCATCCTGTAAGCTGTTGGGAGAAAGAGAAACGTCAGGGCAGAGCTGAGAATGTGGGAGGGCTACCTGAGAGCAGGGGAGAGCTCGGGCGTCAGGCCGAGAGCAGGCTGGGGAACAGGCGGCCGCGGCCTTCAGCACCGGACCAGACACGCTCTGCACATTCTTCCGATTCCCAGGACCGCGCAGAAGCGCACCCTTCCAGCCCGGCTGCCGGGGAGCCTGGTGAGCTCACTTGCACCCCAGGCCATGCCTCTTGCTCCGGCCGCTTGCTGGCGGGCAGGGGCAGGCCCTGGGAGGTCCCCGGCAGCTGGGCAGCACCGGCCCCCCGCCTTCCGAGTTCCCACCCAGAATCGCATTTTGGCTTGCCATCGTCGTCTTGGGGCTCCTGTGCCCCCTTAGTGTGGATTAGAACCAGGACCCCCCACCTTTCCCTGATTTCCATCGCTGGCCCCAAACCCCCAGCCCTGTGACTCTGCCTCCGCGATGAGCTCGTGGCTTCCCTTTGCATCACCCCCTGCCGCCCTCCCACCCCGAGGGCACCTCGCACTCCTACCCCAGCTTGAAGACGTGTTTGCGCTTCCGATAATCAAAGGCGACGCTGCCCTGGGCCCTGGCCAGGCTGACAGGCACCTCTCCGTGGTACGGCACTCCCGCGCTGGCTGCCTTTGCGTCCTTATAAAAGCCGAGGCTCCCACGCCGGAGGACGCAGTACACGTTTTGCCATGACCTTGGAGGGACCGTGGTGCAGGTGAGGCGGGTGGCCGGTGTCTGCGGGGCCTAGACCCCTGGGACGAGCTCGGGTGTCCGAGGACTGCCAGTGCCACCCGTCGGTGGGCTCCTTGTCTTTCCCCGCTCCGGACCCTCACCTGAGGCCCCGCTCTCCTCCTGGGTCCTCTCCCGGTCCCTGAGGCCCCTCCTCCTCCAGAGCACCCCTTACCCGTCTATGGAGGAAGGGTTTGCGGGTTTGCCTCTTCAGAAGGCGGGAACGGGAAAGGCCACCAGTGCTGGGTGGCCGGGCCCAGTACCTGTTGGCAGCCTTCTTGCCAAAGGCCTCCATCTCCTGTTTGCGACACAGCATCCCCTCCATCTGTTCCTGCGCAGAGAGCTCGGGGCCTCGGGGCGGCAGCGTGGCAACCCGGGCTGACTCAGACGACCTGCTCTGGGGCATGGCGGGAGGGGCCGGGCCCCGCGTGCGGCTCTGCTTGTCTCCCCGGGGCCCATTGGCCTCGTCCCCAGGGCCAGACCCCTGTGGGGAAAACGGAAGACGGTCGGCCTCATAGGAGGAGATGGGAAATAGCTCGCCTGAAGGTCATGAAGCTTCACCTCCAGGAGCTGGCCTGCCCGGCCCCCGCGTGTCCCTTGGGCCGCCGGCCTCTCCTGTACCCAGCGTCACCGCTGCCTGGCTCACGCCCCCGTGCGCCCCTCCATCTCCCGGTGGTTCACACCCAAACCTCCGGGAGAAACTCACAGGTCCTTCTCCGAAGGTGCCCTGCTCCAGTCTCTGCTGCTCCGACAGGGGCTACAAGGACAAGAAGCTGTCAGAAGACCAGCCCGGGGAGGGGGTGGTGTGCTCAGGTCCCGATGGGGGTGCACAGGGCAGCGGGGCTCACCTGTGGGGTCTCTGCGTCTGCGCAGACTCCGTTGACGCTGGCCTGCTGGGTGGACGCCGGGAGCCGGGGGTGGGTTCTGGAACAGCAGGAGGTGACACAGACCGTGAAGCCGGGGGCGGCTCGGACTCCGCCTCCTCTCTCCCCCGAGTGTCCCAGCTCTCACCCGTCCCAGGCGGCGCCGGGAGCTGTCTGGCTGTCCACCAGGTCCCCGGCAGGCCGCCCGGCTGTGGGCTCTGGAGCAGGGGGCTGTTTCCTCCGTTCCTCCTCGTCCCTCTTTCTTTTCCGCTCCTTCTCCTGCTCTTCCAGCTGTCAAAACATTCTGGGATCAGAGCATAGAAGGTCTCCCTTAAGAGGACCAGGGCCTGGGGGAAAGCTGACATGCCTCAGCTCAAGCCTGATGAAACAGAAAGGATTGGCAACAGAATTCCAGAAGAAGGTGCGGATTGGAAACAGCGGGGCAGATGGTGTCTCTCGCGTCGCCCTGGCCGGGGTGGGGTCGGGGTGGACTGATGGCTCCAGCTGTGCTGACAAGTGGCACGGTTGGCTCCCATTTGGGAGAGGCTGGCGCAGAGGGGACAGCAGGGGCCTGGGGCAGTGGAGGGGGCAGGCAGCCCTGGGGTCCCACAGTCCTCACCGCTGTGAGCTTCTCCAGCGCGCTGAAACGCTCCTCCCAGGCCACTGCTGACTTCTGGAAGGCCTCATGCCGCTTGATGAGGCTTTCAACCTCGTCGACGGAGCAGCCCAGCTCAGCGCTGCGCACCAGCGGCTCTTGGCTGCACAGCCAGGCCTCCGCCATACCCGCGTCTCTCCCAAACACGAGCACCTCCAAAACTGCAGGGGTTGGGGGGTGGGTCACAGGGAGAGGGCAGGTCAGAGCACCAGCAGGGCACTGCAGCCGCAGCCCTTCGAGAACAGAGACCCGGAGGAAGCCAGTACTCCAGAACAGGAGCATGGTGTGAGCCGGGTAGTGCCAAGAGTGGGCACCTTGAGTTCCATGCCCAGGCCTCTTGGTCTTACCTACTCTGGTCTGCTTGGTCTTATCTACCTACCCTTTTCCTGAGCCCTGGCCCCCACGGCAGCTCACCAAGCTGGAGCCAGTCCATCTTCTCCTGCCACTTGTCTGCGGTCTCCTGGCGCCGTGCCTGCAGCTGGGACAGCTTCTCTGAAATCTGGGGGGAGGGGGGCAGCCAGAGACGTGAGTTAGCCCCCAGCGCGACCTTGCCAGGATCCCTGGAGGACTCACACAGGGAACCAGCGAATTCTGATGTCAGGAGGCAGACGGTTCGGGGGGTTGGGGGGGCTACAGTTGGAATGGGGAAATCCCTGAACAGCACTGACGTGAGAGAGGTTTCTACGAAGGAAGAATGAGAGGAAGGAGGGAGACTCAGACATCGGCACTCGGGCCTCCCCCAGAGAGGATGACCCGGCGGCGCACACACATCACCCACCTCCTCGGCTGCGTAGTGGCTCCTGGCAAGCAGCCCCTGGCCCATGTCGATGCATGAGGAGAAGCGGTCGGCCCTGGCCTCTATCTCTGCCTTGATGCCCTGATGGTTCTTGATGACCAGGTCTGCGGAGGACACATCCCTGGGGGCCCAGAGACCACGTTACTGCTGGGCCCACAATCCTCTCCCGGCCGCCCGTCCACACCCCGTGGAGGCCGCAGAGCACTGGGGGGGGGCCTCACCGGGGCCGCTCCTGGGCGTCCATCTGCAGGTTCACGCCGTCCATCCACAGCATCAGCTCCCGGACAGCCTTGAGGAAGCGGAACTTGTCCGTGGTGTCCAGCAGCAGCTGGCGGCGGGCAGCAGAGCTTCCCTGCAGCTGGGTCCAGGCCTCGGCCACAGCCTGCATGTGACGGCCGATCTCCTCGGCTTTGTCTCCAGCGTAGGCCTTCTGGAGCCGGAGGCCATCGTCCTGCACCTGCTGGACCTGCGGGGCCCCACTCAGAGTGAGGGAGAGCCGGCGGGGAGGATTCCGAGGAGCTGGGGCCTCCCAGTCCTGGTCTCGGGTCTCCGTTCTCACCCTCCTGTCCATTTTATCAGCCAGAGAAGCAGGAGGCAGCGCAGAGGGATGGGGTCTGGGAAGAACGAAGGCTGGTGCCCAGCATAAACCTTGTCACACCCCACCCTGCTGGGTCTCAGGAGGGGGAGCAGGGCTTTATGGGACCACTGGCCTCCTGAGCTTTCAGAGGCCTCTCCGGGACATGCGGGACCTCAAAGATTGCTAGAATGAGATTTCCAGCCAAGAAGGGACACGGATAGTGGCTGATTGGGTTTAAACACTTGGAGGGAGAACCCATGCTTATTAGGTGGAGGTCTAGAGCACTAAGCAGGGCGGGACCCACAGGCGGATTTCAGTGCAGTATGAAGAACCCTGTCATTAGGACCATCTGAAAATGTCACGGGTCCTCAAGAAGGCTGTGGACGGCGTGGCTTGACATGCCCTGGCCAGAGATGTTTTCCTGGAACTGGTCTAACCTCATCCCTAAGTGTCGCTCCAGAGAATGCCACCCTCCCTGCGTTTCCGCCCCCCCCCCCGCCCCCACCTTTTCCCCACCAAGTCTTCCCCAAGCCAGCCCCCATCTCGCCGCACGGGGCGCAGACCTGGGTGCTGAGGGCCTGGATGTCGTGCTCGAAGGCACAGTGTCGGCGCTGCAGGGCCTCAGCCGCGTTGAGGTCACGGCCCGTGCCATCAGGAAGCTGCTGCTGCTTGTGCTGGACCCGCACCAGGGCCTGGCGGGCCCCGTGCAGGAAGCACTGCAGCTCGTGGGCTGCGGCCAGCACCTGACCCCGTGTGTCCAGCAGCTCGAGCAGGTCAGCCCAGGCCTCATTGAGACTGTCCTTCCACTCGGCCACGGTGGCCCGGGCGGCGTGACCCCCGGCGATGAGCCCATTGGCCAGAGCGTTGGCACCGTCCACGCGCTCCTGACCGATGGTGCTCGTGTCCCGGGAAAACTCTCGGAATTTGTCCCGGAGCATCTGGAGGAGACATGGACAGCGCCGTCACGCTGGCGGACACAGTCCCTGCCTGACCCGTGAGTCTTCTCCCCCCCAAACCCAGAGCCCACTTCTCTCCCTGGGCCCCATGGGGCAAAACAGGTTTCTTCCAGGGGCAACTGGTTTCCATTTACCCCCGATGCGACTGATGCCCCCAGGCCCTAGCAAAAGCACGGGGGTTGGGGGGTGCCGGGGACCTTTGGCCTTCAGACAAGGATACCCTAATTATGGTCCATATATCTGCACTCATGAGGGTTCAAGCCCCCAAACTCTGCAGAGGAACCTCAAGGCCCCTATGCTGGTGAGTTCTGTTGGGAAAGAAGGATTGGAAATTTCCTTTTTGGCCCGTCTACATGCAGCCCCATGACTCCATTCTGCACGATTCTTCGGATACGCAAGGATGGCTCCCCTCAGCCCAGTCTCCTGCCCTCTGTCCCCGGCCCTCCCCGGGGCGGCTCTGCGGCCGGTGTCCACCCCGCACTCACAGTCACGTGCTCGTAGTCCTGGCCCAGCTCATGGGAGGCCGCCACCACCTCGCGCTCCTGGACCCACTGCTCCAGGTCGTCCAGCTCCCGGCGGAGCTGGCAAAGCCGCAGATGCTCCTGCAGCCGCTCCCGCCGCTCTCCGGCCAGCTCCTTGAGGCTGGCGTACAGCTTGTCCACCTGGGCTTGGCGGATCGATATCCGTGTGCTGCGGGGGCAGGACAGGCACTGCGGGGCTTAGGATGCCAGGCTCTGATCCCCCTTCTGTTCCGTAGAGTCCTGTCCCCTCGGCGCCCCCCGAACTGCCTGCCAGGTCTCTGCTCCTCCAGCTCTCTACACAGGTCTGCACACGTGCAGTCCTGGACGCTCCCCAGTCCCCGCACTGCCCCAGAACCGGCCCCGTCCCAGTGTCTTCCCCCTACCCCCATCCTGTCCCCAGGGTGGTTCTCCCTTGGTTGCGGGCTGGGCTTACCTCTCGGGGTGGTTGTGGTCGATCATGTCCTGGCTGCTGGCGGCCAGCTGGCGGACGGTCTGAGCGTAGTCGGCCAGGGCTTGCTCCAGCCCCTGATGCTTCTTCACCGCCGCCTGGGCGCTGAGCTCGTCCTGGGGACGACAGCGGGCGTCAGGGAGCGGCCTCTGCGGGGAGAGAGCGGCAGCCCCGCAGCCTGGCTCTGCCCGGCCTCTCACCTTGGCCTTCTCCTGGCCCATCATGTGCAGCTCCTGCTCACCCATCCAGGCCTCCGCCTCGGCGGCGTCGCGGTAGAACTGCTGGGCCCGCAGGGCGTCCTCCAGTCGCTTTCCTCGGAGCTCCAGCTCGCGGCCCAGGCGTCTCCACATCTCCTGCAGCTCGGCCAGCTCGGGGCCTGCCGCCGCGGTGCCCAGGGCACGCTGCCGCTCCGTGAGGTCCGCGATCCGCGGCTCGTGGCCCTGTATCTCCTTCTGCAGGGTCTGTCCCCAGTGGCAGAAGAGGTCACTCTGACAGGGTCCCCTCCTCCTCCTCCCGTTCCCCCTCAGCCCTGCTCCGCAGCCAGCCCCGCACTCCCACGTCTTGTTCTCCCTCCTCACTCTCACTCGCTCCCTTTCAATCCACCTGGTCTGCGCTGGAGGGAACCCCCCTCCCGCAAGGCCCACCCCTGCGGTGCGCGATCCCACACAGCCTTGAGGCGAGCCAGAGAAACCCCAAGGTTTTTAAAGAAAACACAAACTTCCGGGTCTGGGAGGCTCCTGGGACCTTTTCTTTTGCCCTTAGACTTGGCCTCACCTGGTTTTTCTTCATGAGGAGCTGGACACTGGGCAGGTCCTTGCCGTGCTCCATGGAGCTAGCCATGGGCAGCCGCTCTGTCACCCACAACTGCAGGAGAAAGAGGGGGTCAGTGGAGGTCCTGAGGGCAAAGCAGGAGGAGGGATTGGACGGTGGGGAGACCTGCAGGAAGGTTTCTCTAGGTCTCCCGGTAAGTGTGTGCTGGGAACAGCCATCTCGGAGTCGGGCAGGAAGGGCATCCCCAAGAGTCCCTCGAGGGTCTCTGTTCAGCGCCAGACGTTACAGAGAACAGCGCTGCTGGCATTGCCCCAGCATCCAGGAAGGAGACTAGAAAGCGACTGGCAGGGCGCAACTCGCCAGGACGACGACGCGACCCCATCGCAGCCCTAGCGACTCACGATCTCATCCTCCACGTCCCGGTGGAACTGGTGCTGCTCGCGAGAGGCCTGCAGGCGCTGGCAGCGCTCCTTCATGGGCTGGCACAGGGCCCGGAACTTCTCCTCCACAGCCCTCGAGGTCCTCTCCACCTCCCCTGCACCCTGGTCCTCCTGGGCCAGCGCTGTTGCCTGGGCCTGGATGGCCTCCACCTCCTTCTCTCGCACGGCCATCTCCCGTTCCAGCATCTGCGACCCAGGGAGGAAGGAGCCGTGGTCAGCGCGCGCACAGCTTATGCAGTCAACGGAGATTTCTCATCCCCAGGGTTCACCCCAGAGAGAGCATCCCCGCATGGCCTCACTCGGTGGAGCTCAACCCATAACACACGAGTCCAGGGCTGTGTGATAACGGGCCACCTCCCGTTTATTGCTTCTCGGACCCAAATTCACCTCCGTGCCAGGAACATCTTACCCTGTTTTGAGACCTCGCAAGGGAACTCTGTCAACACTTGCCAGTGTTGGTGCAATGCTAGGCCTTGTGAGTAGGGGGTGCTAGAGGGACACTACAAGACGCAGGAGGAGCAACTGCTTGCTCGGGTTCCACTGTGCCTTTCTTCTTGCTCCTGGGGCAAAACTAGCCCATCCTGTGCAGGAAATCCAGGGGCTCCCGCCCTCCAGCAAGTTTGGTGGCATCCCATCAGCAGCTTCCTGGTGGCCCGTCTTGGCCTGCCAGCTTTAGACCTGCTTGGTCCCATGATACCCTGGCAAAGTTCTACAACACCCAGTGGGCCTCGGCCCTCTCCACGGTCTGAAACGCCACCTTGGGGTGGTGGCGGGTGGGGGGCACCTTGTTCCTCCTTGGGTACCCCTCCCCAGCCCTGGAGGTAGTAGCTGCTACTCCTGTACTCTTTATTGCAGGGACGAGCAAGTCCTGCCCCCTGCCTGTTTTTGCAAATAAAGTTTTATTGGCACAGAGCCCTACCCATTACACATATAATTTTCCATTTTGCCTATGGCAGCTTTTACACTACAAGAATAGAGTTCTTGTGACGGACACCGTATGACCTAAAGGAGCCAAACTGTTACTGTCTGTCTCCTTATAGTTTTCTGATCCCTACTTTTGAATTCTCTTTACCCTTTTTGGTAGTTAGGCACCTTTTACTAATTGATACTTCTTTTTCTTAAAGTTTCCTTGTTCAAGTTAGAGTGTGGGATCTGTCTCCTGACTTTGACCCGACTGATATGCATTCCTCGAGATTCTGATATAGTGGCCCATGGACCTCGCTTTGAGGAATACCAGGAAAGATGCTGTCTGTGAGGCCTTAGAATGACCTGCCAAGTCTCAGGAGCCACAGACCCCTCCTCCTTTCTGCCGCAGTTCACCGTCCCCATCGCGACCACGGGCCTGCAGAGCACCTGTTGCTTTTTGAGCAGAATGTTGACGCTGGTGAGGTCCTTGCCGTAGTCGTCAGAGTGCAGCTGGGCCTGCAGACTCTCCAGCCAGCTCTCCAGGGCGGAGCAGCTCTGGGCAAACAGCTCGGCTCGGTTGGCATCGAAGAGGCTGCGGGCCTTGGCCTGGGTGGTGCTCTCCAGCCTGTCCCAGCGCTTGTGCAGGTCGTCCAGCTTCTCGGACACCAAAGCTTTCAGCTCTGGCTTCTCGAGGGTCAGCTCCCGCCCTTCCTGGGGGGTTGGGAGGGACACAGACGGGGTCAGTGTCAGAATTAGATGCCAGTGAACCTTGTGGGTCAGTAGCGGCCCAGGGAGCTAAAGGGCAGTAGGAACCTGAGGTGTAGGCCATAAGTGCAAGTTCTTGGGTATTCTCTGCAACACACTCGTCTCAAAGGTTTCAAACCGCTCCTAAACCACGCCTCCCACTGCTGATTACACCCTACTTGTTCAAGGGCCAGCTCAAACCTCGTATCAACGAAGAAGCCACAGAGACCTTTCCTTTGTTGGGCTCCCTCGTGCTTATGGCTTCTGGGGCTGTGCACATGTGGTCTTGTGTACCCGCCGTCCTCTCCCGTTTCTCAGCGAGTCACCCCTCACCTGAGTTATGTACCCGCTCTCCCCTCTCCCAGCCTTTCTGCTGGAGGACCTTGGTTGCTGGGGAGGTGGGGGAAGGATTAGTCTCTTGACCTGTGTGCAAGGCAGACCGGAAGTGTCCGAGAAGCAGCCCAGGAGCTGGCGGGCAAACACTCAGCATCCTTGTGCCTTGGTTGGGATAACACCGATGCGTGTTCTACACTGTCTCCCAAGGTGCCTCCTTAGGACCGAGTGCCAGCTGCCCCCTGGGGTGACTGACGTGGCAGAGGACCCGTTATTGAACGCCTTTCCTCTTCTATCCCAGCTCCCCACTCCCTTACTGGTGTTTTCTGTGCTCATCTCCCATATAAGTGGCCTGCACTGGAAGTCTCGTTTCGGGGTCCGCTTCTAGAACACAAACCAAGGTGCTGCCTTGAGGCTGTCTTATGCCTGGCTGCCAGGATGAAAAGCTAGTGTTTAGCACTGCTCGGGCAACTCCGTGAGCCTTCGGCACAGTCCACACATCGACGCACAGTCCTTCTGTATGGTCAAGGCCCTTAGTGACCTGGCTGAGCAGGCTTTTCCCACCTTTTCTTCCGTGGGGCCCCTTTCCCCATTCTGTGCTCCTGCCAGACTAATTTAGCCCCTTGTTCCCGTACAGGCACCCCACTTCCACACCTCAGGTTTCCTGTTTGTGCTGTTTTCTCTGCCTAAAAACATCATTCCTCAAATATCTCTGCTTGTCCAAATTCTACTCAAACTTCAGGGACTGCCCTGGAGGCTCCGGGCCCCTAGGATTCCTCTACCTCCTCTCTGCTTGTAAGCAGAGTTTTATGGGCACAGAGCTTTACGGGCACACGCAGAGGAACCAGGCTTTATCAGGCCCTCTCTTAACTGCATCTGTCATATTCTGCTTTGGATGTAACTTTGGTGTTTGCGGATCTGTCTCAAATCCTGGCGGTAGCGTCATTTCTCAATGGTGCAACCGGCAGCAGAATCTCCTTCACTCCGGCTCTCGGGGCCCTGTACAATGCTTCGCATATAGTAGCGCCAAGTAAATATTTGCTGAACAAACGGAAACACCAGACATACACTGGTCTCCTCCTCTCCCCAGCCCTGCCCTTGAGGGAAGGAGAGTGTCTTTTCACATACCTTGCAGGGTGCTGAGCACACACAAGGTCGCCTGCCCAGGCATACTTGCTGAGCTGAAATAAAGTTTTACCTATGCTCGGCTCTAGAGGAAGTGGTGGGTTTGGAGACTAGGCACCAGGAACAATAAGACTCATAAGCAGGGGTTGGTGAACTGGGCTCTGCGGGCCAAATGCGGCCCCCACCTGTTTTTATAAATAAAGTTTTATTGGAACACAGCTACGCTCAATCCTTATGTATTCTCAATGGCTGCTTTTACGGAGAGTTGAGTAGTTACAGCAGAAACCGTGTGGCCCGCAAAGCCAAAAATATTTACCACCTGGCCCTTGGCAGAAGTTTGCTGACCTCTGCTGAAGAGGGTCACCGTCATCGTGGTCCCGACCCAGGGATAGTTACCACGTTGATGCAAAGCTGCAGTTTGGCTCCCTACTGATTTGCACTTTTCCAAAGTTCTGGAGTCACTGTCTCAGAGACCTAAGACTTTCGTTCCCCAGAACTTAAGTTTCCATCTTGGAGGACTGGCACCAGAGACCCCATGGCCACTGACCCTGAAAGCACCCCAGCCCGAAGCCAGGATCCCGTCCTGAGGCGGCCCCGGGGCTCTCTTCTTGCTGCTGCTGTCACCCCACTCACCTTATCCACTTTGTCCAACCAGTCTTTGTTGGCGGCCAGCTCGGCCATGAACGCCTGGTGCTTCTGCCACTTGGTGTGCAGGTTGCGGGCCTCGTCGTAGGACACATCCTGGGCTGTCAGCATCTTCTCGTCAATCCAGAGCTTCAGCTGCACCAAGCACCAAGCGGGGGTGGAGAAGGGCAGAGTACATTTCAGATGCGCAGAGTCACAAGGGGGTGAGGTGAGCTAGGAGAAGAGCTGGCTGCGGGGAGACGCCAGGCCAAGAGGGGGTCCACGCTCTTACTCAGGAGCCACTGCAGTGGTCTTACTCTAGGCTCAGCAAGCCAGGGCACGTCAGCAAACGGATGGCTGGGAAATGCGGGAGGGGACATGGGGGAATAGGGAGCCTTACCTCCTGACAGTCTTGCAGGAAATGCTGCTGCTCTCGGTTGTCCCGAAGACGGCCCAGAAGCTGCTGCACTGCTTCTTGATTTTTCTTGTGTCTGTAATGACAGGCCCTTGTGAAGCCCTCGAACTTGCTGTCAAAGGGTTATGACCCTCTAATTAACCTAGAAGCCTGCAGTCCTCCTGCTACGGGCTCGATGCCTTCCAGGAGCACTAACCCGGGATTACTGATGTCCGGCGTCCAGCTAGGCCAGCGGACGTCGCCTCCCCTGGTGGGGGGTAGGCAGACCTTCCCAACTCATGGCCTCATCCCTCTCTGGCCACTAACTTCTTCCTCCTCTGCTTTTTGTCAGCCCCCACCACCATCCGTCTGTCCATGCTGCGTTCTGCAGCGTCTCCATCAGCGGAACAGGCCGGGCTGCTCTCGCTTGCTTCCCCATCACCATACCTCCTCTCGATGGAGTCGGCTTTCTCCTGGATCTTCTCGGCGTGGATATTGCCCCCAGACACGAGCTGGCGCCCAGACTCCAGCAGCCCGCGGATCCGTTCTCCGTTGGCATCCATGGTGCTCATGAAATCCTCCAGTTTTTTAATGGCGGCATCCGCAGCTTGGAGCGTCCCCGGCATCTCCGTGTGGGACAAAACGTAGTCCTGTGCGGGAGGACAGGGATGCAGCTCACTTCTCAAAAGTACTCGTCGACCTTTCGGAAGGGCCCTACCACGAGGACACATCGGATGTGGCGGCCAGTGGGGGAGGGGAGGGTGGGTGGTCTGGCTCGAAGACCATGGGGGGGGGGGGGGGCGCCCCGTTACCCCACGGGCTTGCAAAGTAACAGCGGAGCTGGGCCAGAGGAACTTAGCAGCCCAAATCCTGTTTCAAATTATTTTTAGCCACTGATTTGATTCAGCAGCTGCACAAGTCAGGTTTTCTATTTCTTCTCAAGTCAGTTTTGGCAAATTATATTTACATCTTTTTTTTTTTTTTTAAAGTAAGCTCTACACCCAGAGTGGGCTTTGAACCCATGATCCTGAGATCAAGAGTCACACGTCCTACTGACTAAGCCAGTTGGGCACCTACATCTATTTTTTTTTTTTCCTACATCCATATTTCCCTGCACGGTCTCCCTGTCTGTCCTGGTTTCTCAGTTTTTCCGCCTGCTGCCATTTCCTCCCCATCCACCTCTCTCGTCCACACTTCCCGGTCCCTAGTCCCTTCTTTGGAGGGGGGTGGGGAGTCTCTGTGTCCCTGGGCTCTCACCTGGCTGCTGAGCACACCCTCGGCCTGGCGCACGTCCCGCAGAAAGCCTTGGAAGCCATGGGCCTGGGCCAGGCGGCCTTGCCGGCTCTCCCACATGCGGCCCAGCTCCTCCCAGCCGGTGCCCAGGGCTTCCAGGCGCTGCCGCAGGAAGAGACACTGTGGGTCAGCCTGGTCCCTGGTCACCTCCTCTCCCAGGGCCCGGAGCCGGCTGTACTCGCCGCGAGCCCGCTCCACCTCTCCCCGCAGGCCGGCGTGTTGGGCCAGGAGGGCCTCTGCCTCCGGCAGGGTGGCTGGCCCTTCTTCCGAGGCCACGGAGGTCTGTGTGCGACCGAGCCACGCCTGGAAGTCATCCAAGCTGCGTAGGAAGTCCTGCAGCCGCCGCGCCTCGCCCAGTGACTCTTCTCGGCGCCGCATGGTGGCCCTCAGGTCTTCCCAGCCGGCTTGGACCTCTCCAAGCCGGGCGTGGATGGCAGGGGCTTGGGTGGGGTGGCCGGCGGCCAGGGCATCGGCCTCTCGGGCTAGTTCGCCCACCCGTGCGGCGATGGCCTCCAGGTCCCGCTCGGTGCCGGCCAGCTTCCGCTGCAGGGCCAGCACCCCGGCCAGGTCATTGCCCAGGCCCTGGGTGGACTCGATGACCTTGGTCTTTTCTCTCATCCAGGCCTGGGTCTCCGTGCACTCCAGGTGGTAGTTCTGGATGCTCAGGGCTGACGTCAGAGCTGCCTTCTTGCCGTCGGCCAGGGTCCGGAACTGCTGCCACCTGAGGGTCAAGGGAGGGTCTGGTGATTGGAGTCACTCAGCTGCCCTGCGCTGCCCGGGTCTATCTGGAAGCTTCTTCCCTGCCTCCCTCTGCTTTGGGATATTCTACCACCTGCTCTGCTGTGTTAAAGAGGCCGCTCCTGGCTCCTCCTCCCCCGAACCCCTGATTGCTCCCTGTCCAGCCTCAAGCCCGCTTGGACTACCTTCACCCCCTGCACTCCTCCCCTCATTTCCCGCCTCTGCCCTGCAAGGTACACCAGAGAGCCTTCCTGCCTCGTTTTCAGTCTCCGTACCACGCCCTCCAGGACTCCCCTGCGGCTGCCATCCCCATCTGCTGCCCCCTTTCTGGGCTCCCCTCCCCAAGCCCACCTGTGGTTGAGCTGCTTCTGGGTAGTGACAATGCTGTCCTTGCCCGGTGGCTTGGCCTTCAGCAGCTGCTCCGCGATGTCGTTCACGGCAGTAATCCGGGCTGCGAGGGCGTTCATCTCGGGCTCCAGGGTCTCGAACCTGAGCAGGAGAAAGACGGTACAAGAGATGGCCATGGGTTATGGACGTGGTGGTGCACCAGCCCACCTCCCCTAGATGCCCAGGAAAATGCCTCTCTGTCAACGTGTGGCTGATTTACAGGACATCTGCACATCTGAACCTATGAGGTTTGCAGTACCTGTGGGTCAGGTGGGGAGCCCCAAGTCCCCCCAGACAAGTAGAAAAGCAGTCATCTCTAGAGCGACTCAAGTAGATGATGGTAGTTAAATATCGGAAACAGGCGCACGAACCAACGTAAGGCCTGGCCCAGTGCCTCGTTCTTTATTAGATCCTCCCTATTCCTCCTGGGACTGACCCCTTAGCCGCCTAGTTGGGTCGCATCCTACTACCAGGTGTTAAAGAATGAATTGATAACCAAAAATATTTGTTTGAGTGATAAGGGTGTGAAGCCCAACTTCTGTGATACTCTCACAGCCTGCAAACGGTTTCTATAAAGGGCCAGAGAGCAAATATTCCAGGCTGTGTGGGCCATAAGGTCCCTGTCACGAGTATTTAGCTCTGCTGTTGTAGTGCAAAAGCAGCCAGGGATGATATGGAAATGAATGAGCCTGGCTCTGTTCCAATAAAGCTTTATTAAAAAAAAAAAAGGCAACAGGCTGGATTTGCCACTAGAATTATAGTATGCTGATCCCTGTCATAGCATATCTTGGAAACTTTAAAAAAAAAATCCTAAATACATTTTTAAAACCATCAGGAAATTTGACTATAGGATGAGTAATAGATGATATCAAGGAATTGCTAATTCTGTTCTATGTGATAATTAACAGTAGGGTGGTTCTAAGAGAAAAATTTCTGGGGCTCAGTAGGTTAAAGCCTCTGCCTTCGGCTCAGTTCATGATCCCAGGGTCCTGGGATCAAGCCCCACACTGGGCTCTCTGCTTAGCAGGGAGCCTGCTTCCTCCTCTCTCTCTGCCTGCCTCTCTGCCTACTTGTGATCTCTGTCTGTTAAATAAACAATAAAACAAAACCTTTAAAAAAAATTTCCTTTCTCACGGATTTTAAGATGTATTATCCTGTAAATACAGCTACTTGATGAAGTGAATCAGTGTACCTATCTAAAGGTCTATAACATAAAAGCTTCCACTATTTTAAGTCTCCACAATTAAAAAATAATTTATTATATATTATACATTCTTCCTAATTCTTAGAGGACACATCGTGGGGAACACAGAAGTGAAATGATATTCTGGAGATCTGCTAATCTTTTAAAAAATATTTTATTTTTATTTATTTATTTGAGAGAGAGAGAGACAGCGAGAGAGAGCATGAGCGAGGAGAAGGTCAGAGGGAGAAGCAGACTCCCCGTGGAACTGGGAGTCCGATGTGGGACTCGATCCCAGGACTCCAGGATCATGACCTGAGCTAAAGGCAGCCACCTAACCAACTGAGCCACCCAGGCACCCCTGGAGGTCTGCTAATTTTTAAAATGAAAAATAATCAAATATAGCAAGACGCTGACTATCGCTGAATCTGGTGATGGTGATGTAGGAGTTTGTGGTAGGTTTTCTCCCTTTGAGTATGTCTGACATTTTTCAAGAAAACAAAACCCAGACCACTGTTAAGACACAAAGGGTCGGAGGTGCCTGGGTGGTTCAGTGGTTGAGCCTCTGCCTTCGGCTCAGGTCATGATCCCAGAGTGCTGGGATCAAGCCCTGCATGGGGCTCCCTGCTTAGTGGGGAGCCTGCTTCTCCCTCTCCCTACTTGCACTCTCTTGCTCCCGGTCTCAAATAAATAAATAAAATCTTAAAAAGAAAAAGAAAAAAAAAAAAAGACTCAAAGGGTCGTAGCAAGAGCAGGCGGTTTATGGTAGGGCCGGTGGCCCGCACGTGGGCGGCCCCACTCGCCAGGCCTGCAGTGGTGGGGCTGGGGGAGGTCTGCGGGGGGCCTACCTCTGCTGCACCACCTCCAGGTCCTCCAGGCGCTCGGGCAGGGCCAGCCCATTGAGCCACTGCTCCTTCTCCTCCACCCACAGGCCGCAGGCCCCGGCCTCACTGAGCATGGTGTAGAGCGCCAGGCCCGCCTCCAGGGCCCGCGCACGCTCGCCTGCCTGGGCCCGCAGCTCCTCGTAGTGCCGCTCCAGGCTGGGCACCCTGCCCTGCACCTCCGGTGTGCGGCTCAGCGCAGGGGGCAGGGCGGCGGCCTGGTCCCTCAGGGCATCCAGGGCTGGCCGGTGGCTGCGGATCTCCTCCTCCAGGGCCCGGTGCTGTCGGGCCAGGGCCTGCGTGGAGAACTCGTCGTGCCCCAGCTCGGGGCTGGACACCAGGCGCAGCGCGTCCACCAGCCAGGCCTCCATGTCGTTCGCGTCGGCCTGGAACTGGTAGAGGCTGGCGGCCTGGGCAAGCCGCTGGGCGCGCTCCTCGGCCAGGGCCTCCAGCCGCTCCCACTGGGCCTGCAGCTCGGCGGTGCGGGCGGCGGCCTGGCTGGCGCCGGGGTGGCCCTCGGCGACCAGCTGCCGGCCCTGTTCCAGCGTCAGCTTCAAGGGCCCCAGGCGGCCGCTCATCTCGCCCCGCAGGGCCGTGTGTTTGTTGAGCAGGCGGAGGGCGCCGGTCAGGTCCCGGCCGGTGTCTGCTGAGGCCAGGAGGTGCTGCTGCTCCCGCACCCAGGCCTCGGCCTCACCCGCCTCCCAGAGGAAACGCCAGAGGCGCCGGGACTCCTCCAGCCGCGCCCTCCGGGTGGCGGCCAACTCGCACAGCGCCTCGTAGCTCTGCTCCAGGGAGGCCACCCGCTCCGACACCAGCTGGGGGTCGCAGGGTTTGTACTCTGAAAAGGTTGGGGTGGAGGGTTGAGAGCTGTAGCCCAGCCAGCCCGCTGCCCCGACCAGTCCCTGGTTATGAATCTCCACCGCCCCGCCCCCATCCCTGAGGCCCCCTCCCCAGCCCCAGCCCCTCCCATCTGCCCCCACGCTTCCTGTCCCAGCTTTTCCTCCTTCCCCAGGTTCACCTTTGCTTGGGTCGCAGAAGCGCAGGGCCGAGGCGCTGACGGCGCGCACCCTCTCGGCCTGCACGGCGATGTCGGCTTCCACCAGCTCATGTAGCTGCAGCAGGTCCTCCACTCCGGCCAGGTGTTTGCCCAGGTCCTGAGACTGCAGCCGGCCCTGCGGGGACAGGCGGCATGCCGGTGCCCACCCGAGGGCCTCCCACCCAACCTCCTTGGGTGGCTGCGGGGGTCACACCCCGAGGAGCACAGCCGCCCCTGTCCGTGGGCTCCCACTCACACAGGCAGTGGCACCCCAGCTCTGGGCTGGCACCCCCGTCACCTTGTACTCAACTGCCCTCCTATGGAACGACCGACTTTCTTACTAAATCTTGCTCCCAAAATCTCTGTTCTGACTCATCTTCTCAGCCCCAGAATTCTCACCACCCTCCTGCGGGTCACTGCTCAGCCCCCTGCACCCCAGCAAGTCCAGGGTCTCTCCAGACCCAGCGTCCTCTCCGTCCCTGGCCTAGATCCCCGCACCGCACCTAACTGCCCCGTGGGCTGTCCACGGCCCTCCTGCACATTGTGGTCACAGTGACCTTTAAAAACATGAAGGCAGAATCATGTCTCTCCTTTCCAGAAACTTCTGATCACGCTCAGTGATCCATGCTACTCTGAACAAGACCCAAAGCCTGAGCAGGCCTGGCAGGCCCAGGGAAGTGGGGGTGCGGGGCTGGCTGTTCCCACCCTTACCTCATCCACGGCCCCTCCTGTTCTTCCAGTGCCCCTGGCCCTCCTTCCGACGCGAACGCCGCACGCCTGTGCAGGCCCAGGGCTGTTCTTCTGCCTATGACACTCCCTGCTCACACCTCCCCACGCCGGCTCCTTGTGGGTCTGCGGTTCCTCAGAGGCCTTCCTGGACCTCACCCTGCGGCCCTGTGTCCCCAGAGGGTCTGCCTGCTATTCTGTTTCATGACAGGCCCAGGGGTTCCCTCGGCAGCCTCCTTCCACTAGAAGGTGAGCCCCACGATGGCAGGGCCCATTTGCTCTGCGTACGAGGCCTGGTGTGGGGACCTGCTCCCCCGAGAGGCTCCCCCGCACCCCCTGGGCCGTCGGTTACCTTCATCTCCTCCATCCAGTCCATGAGGTAGAGCAGGTCCTGAAACACCTTCTGCAGCTCCAGGGTGAGCAGGAGCCGCTCCCGCCGGGCCGCCACCATCTGCCGCAGGAAGTCCCAGAGCCGCGCCACGTTGTGCTGCCGCGCCGCGATGCGCCTGATGTCGTGGTAGCGCTCGGCCGCCAGCTCCGCGGCCACGGCGTCCACGGCCTGCACCCGGCCGCTGTAGGCCACGATGTCCGTCTCGATGGCCTCATGCTTGCGCACGGCCGCCTCGACGGCCGCCAGCTCCAGCCCGAAGTTGTCCTGGGGCAGACGGCAGGCAAGGGGAAGTGGGGGAACGCAGGCCCCCAGCTCGGCCCACTGGCCGCGTCTACCCTCCAGGGCACTCCCGCCACGAGACGCCAACTCCACAAGGTGGCCCGTCTCCTCTCTATCCTGTCCCAGCCTGGCTCCCTTTCCCCAGTTCAAGCCTCTGGCCCCTGGTGCCCCCGGTTCCGGGGACTCTGGGTTGTCTTCTGGTGATGGCCTCCTTGTTTCTTTAGCTTCTCCACATGGCAGGCCTCCTAACCCACCTCCCTCTCCCCCTCCCTCTCTCTGTACCTCCTGCCCCGCCTGCACAGACCAAGAGCCCCCGCCCCCCTCGCTCTACCTGGGACACGAGGCGCTGGTTCTCACTAAGCCAGGTCTCCCGCATGGCCGCTTTGCGGTCGAAGCGGGCGGCCAGCTGCTCCAGCTTCTCCTGGCGGATCAGCTCGGTGCGCAGGGCCAGCTCGCGCTCGTGCTCCGCTTTCTCCAGCCGCTCCCAAGCCTGCGAGGTAGGGGGACAGGGTTGGTGAGGAGGGGTCATCGGGACTGGGGGGCACATGATGAGTCCCAGAGGAGCTCCGTCTAGCGGGTGTGGTCAGTGAGACACTTGTGCATGGAAGCAGGAGAAACGGACAGCATGAGGGCCACGCAACCACGTGAAAGCACTTCTGCTTGCGCATGAAAACCGGAAAGGGACAGGGAACAGTGAAGACCACTGGATTTGTCTCTGGTGGTGGGACTAGAGGTGAACCTTATCACTTATATTAATCTTATGCAGGAGGCCAGGACAAGCCTTCCGATCAGGGCAGTGGGGGTGCTGGTGCCAAGGATGGGACATCTGTGGGGCAAGGAGTGGGGCCGGGCACCTTGTTGATGTCAGAGATGAGCCGGCCCTCGCGGGGCGTGTAGACCTTCTGATTGTTGGCCCGCAGCTTGCTCTGGATGGTGAAGAGCAGAACTTCCAAGTTCCCCTTCTCGGTGAACCTGAGGCAGGAGGCCGGGCTGGGGTCAGAGTCAAAGGCCACACAGGCACAAGGACTCTACATTTCAAACCGAAAGGACCTGTGGTGCTTGTCTTCTCGTGAGCTCCGTGCAAAAGCCAGAAAATATGGGCAAGCAAAAAGAACATAATTTGAAAACAAATGAAAACCGGACAGAAATGACCAGTTACACTTCGGCATGTGTGTACTTCTTCTTCTTCCTTTATCTTTTTTTTTTTTTTTTTTTTTTTTTTGGTTACACAGACGGGATTATTCCAGAACCACGGCTGACGATCACTGAGGACTCATCCACCATGAGGCAGGCCCTGCTCGTGTCTGGCTCTCACTGTCACCCGTATTCTCTCATCACTTTCATTTTCCAGTTGGGAAAACGGAGGCACGGAGAGGCCGGAGAAGCTGCCCAGTCCTCATGACTGCTTGACGGCAGAGGCAGGATTTGAACTCAGGTACTTCGAACCTGACCCCTTAGCCACGTGCTCCCTGCCGCCTACAAATAAGCGGGTCTGTAAACTGCTTCTTCGTTTCCGTTTCATGAACATCTTTTCATGCCAGTAAGTGCATTCCTTCAACACGATCTCTAGTGGCTCTCCCCGGACTTATTTTTCTTTTACAAAGGTCAGGTGAGTGAACATCCTGGAAGTTCTAACTTCCAGAAAGCAGAGGGCTTTCTGGGTCACGGGGCCCAAACCTCAACCATTCAAACCTCACCTCAAACCATTCTTGGAATGTGTAGGAACAGACGTTTTCTGGATTAGTATTAGTTTGGGGGCTAAACGTATTAACTGCGGAAGAGCTCAATACTGGGCAAGCGGAGGCTGTAGCATGTGCCGTACAGAGCTGCCTCCTGGCGATCCCATTTAGAAAGTCCATTTCTAAAGCAGACCAACAGAGCCTTTGCAGCATGCGCAGAAGCAGCCACACTCCTGTGTTGCTGGTGATGATCTGCCCGTCAGATCCAGTCCACCTGGCCCTAAGCTGGCATTGGGTTCTGGGACACTCCAGCCAGTAATATCGGAGTGGATTGCGTTGACTCTACCTACCATAGTAAGCATTTCCCCAACGTGATATATATATTTTTTAATGGATCATCATTTAAAAAATTTATCTTGGAATTGCTTCTGGCACTTTGAACTGGGGGAAATGAGCCTTCCCTGCATTTATGTCCTGCCAAATCTCCCTCCCAAAAGGCCATCCTAATTTAGGCTCAGGGCTGGCACGTTGCAGCCGGGGGCGGCCCAGGGACACCTACTTGGGTGGCTTCTCCACGGTGCGGTAAGAATTGAAGGACTGCAGCTGGTTCTGGACCCCACTCAGGGAGTTGGCCAGCTGCCTGTCATTGAGGGTCACAATTGTTTGCTCGATCCACTGCAGCAGCTCCGAGGCCAAGGACTCATACTTCTCCACGAGGCGCTCGGCCTCCATGGCATGGTCCAGCACCTGCGAGACAGCAACAAGGGGGTCTTGCCGACGGGGTCCCTGGCCCAGCACAGCAGCTCCCCACTGTCTCTGCTTTCAGGAAGGAAGACCCCTAGGCCTGAGCTCTGTCCTACCCGCCTCACGGCAGAGGGGTACCTTGCCAATCCTTTTGCCTTCCACGGCCAGAGCCTTCATCTTGGAGAAGTAGTGATAGTAAGTAGCCACATAAGTGATGATCGATTTCTCGTCTGGTTGGTCCACATTCACATCTGAGAAGAAGGAACACTCAGGTCAGGCCCTGATGTTTAGAGATTAGAAACCTGCCTTCCAGAAGTACACCTGCAACTTGGAGCGCTTACCCCAATCCCAGGGCCCCCACCTCAGCCCTCCGAAACTGACATCCTTCCTGCTCCTCTCAGGGCAAAAAGACAAATAAATCATTTGGACTAAAAGGACATGAGGAAGTGAGGTTTCTCCCCACCCCCCACCTGCTCTAGAAACAAGCAGAGGACAAAATGCAGAAGCCCAAGGAGACTTTTACCCAGTGTTTCTAAGGGAGACCAAAATTAGCTGTTGAGGGCAGGAAAGGCAAGAAAAGAAACAGCATTCCAGTTTGGGGATGGATCTTGTACTTAGGGGCTGGAAAACTGTCTAAGAAATCAGTGGATTTGGGGGCAGCAACACGGAAGATAAAAACCAAGCTTCCCGAAGCCGGAATGTGCAGAGGGAGGGGCCCAGCGAGCCCCAGCTGTTCTCAGGGCCATCTTGGGGCTCGGTCATGGCTATTTCTGACCTCAGTCCCAAAGCTCAGCTGTGAGTCTAAGGAGGTGAGTGTCCTTTGGGCAAACCAGCTTCTACCACAAAGACCAAGACTGGGACTTGAAATGCCTGGGTTCTACGCCCACAGTTGGCAGATTCTACCCTACCTACAGGGAACACTATAGGGCTGGAAGCTCTTGCGGTCCCCTCTGAAAGTCCACAGGCAAGAAGGGCCCATCGAAGTCATGTCATAAAGTTATAGGAGACTTTGTTTTACTTAAATGTTCTTTATCATAACTGTGCCTCTCAAATGCTTTCCCAGGAACCTGTGTGCGCGACTTCCGTCGCTAGATGGCTGATGAGTGTCGCTCTGGACTGAGATGGGGCTATGGTGGGACAGAAAACAGGGAGAAAAACACAGAGACGCAAGTCTGCGCAGTGAGCTTAGGGAGGAGCGTTTCCAGCAGGGAAGCCTCTTGGCCCTCCTCTGCCTCCCTTTTCTGGCAGCACCGAGCCTGCTCTCCCTGAGAACTGGCTGAGGAAGCAGGTCTGGAGTTTGGATCTCTGCCCCACCCGCTGTATGACCTCAGGAAAGCCACTTAACCCGGTGGATAGGTCCCCATCTTCTCTTCCATAAACTGAGGACAGTAACGGCCCTGATTTCCAGAGCGTGTAGTGAGGACTGAGTTGAGTAAAGCCTGTCGAGTGCAGGGCCAGGTCCGAAATAAGAGCCAGGGACCACTGCCTGTCTCAGCAACATCCAGATCACAACCAGCGGGGCCAGTCAGCAGGGCCCGCTGACCGTAAGGCCAGAGCTGGGTGAGATCTCAGTGTCACGCAGCTTAAGTTAGAACCCTAGAATTTTAGAGGAAGACGGAACCTTAGAGACCTCAGAGACCAATCTTCTCATTTTAGAGATAAGGAAAATGAGCCACAGAGAGGTTAAGCGACTGGCTCTAAATCACAGAGCTGCTCTGTGGCGGGGCTGGCATAGAACCACATTCGAGGGCTCTTTCTGCCATAGGACTGCCCGTCTCCCTACATCTTTTTTTGGAGGAGGGATGTAATTTTCACATCATACAATTCCCCCTTTTATAGGGGACAATTCAGCAGCTTTTAGTACCTTCACAAAGTGGTGCAGTCCTCACCATGATCTGTTCCAGAACATTCTTATCACCCCCAGAGGAAACTCCATACCCATTAGCAGTCACCTGACCCCAGCCCCCTGCCCTTAGCCCCTGGCCCCCACTCATCTGCCTCTGCCTCTATCCCACAGCACTTTCTTTCCGTCACTTTGACCCACCTTCGGGATCCAGCAACTTCGTGAGCCCCAGCTCCTTCTCAGCCAGATTGAAAGCATTTTGCAGGTTATAATGTGCATTGCATTTCTTCAGAGACTCAAAATCCAGCAGATCCGGCCTACAAGGGGAGGGGATAGAGAAGGTATCAAGAGCACGTGAGCCCCTAAAGAGGAAAAGTGAAGCCACCCCTGTCTTTATCCCTGCCACCAACTCCATTTTGTCCCGAACCAGGCACCCCAAGCCCACACCCACTGCTCCCACCCGCCCTGGCTCCCACCACTGCCCTCTGTGCAGCGTGGTGCCCCCACATCCCAGCTCTCGTCTGAACGTTCACCCCTCGTCACTGCCGGGTAGCCCATCTCATGGTCCGTGTGGGCGTGTGCGCGCCCGAGGGCCATGAGCCCGTCCGGCCGCCCGGCAGGCTCGCCGACCCCAGCCCCTCACCGGTGCTTGTGCACAATGGCGTTGAAGGCCAGCCCGTCCCTCCAGCTGGTCGTGAAGTTGTGCACGTTGACATTGGGATACCTATAAATGGAGACCGGGAAGAACAGTGAGTAGGGCCTAGCCCCGGTCTGTGACTCAAGGATGGATCCCCAGCTCGTGGCTCCGGGAGCCCATCCCTCCTTTACCGCACAGCCTCGGTGCGGCCAACCCTCCAAGGCCACGGTCCCTGGGCAGCCTCACCCCGCCGTCTTCATCTGGCACCACAGCAGCAGGGCGTCCTTGGCCGACTTCTTCTCCTTGTTGTCTTCTGTTTCCACACTGATGTCTTGGATCTAAGAAGGAAAGAAGGGAACGCCTCAGTCCCCCAACAGGGGCTCCTGGAGTTATCGGAGATACTCGGAGATACACAGCAGGAAACTGCTCTTTGTAGACTCCTGGAAGAAGGGTGCCGGGATGGAGCCGGAGGACTTTTCCTCCTGGGATAATGACCACAAAACATCAGTTCAAAAGGATTTGAGGCAGCAGGATGGGGTCGGAAGTCAGAAGAGTGGAAGGGCCTCAAAGTGAAGGATGCTGGCTCCTTGGAGTGGGGAGTGGCGAGGGGGCGAGTGAGAGCGCTGCCTGGGAGCTGGGTTTCCAAGGGGGCACCGATGGAGCTCTGCTCCAGGCTGGGAGGAGCGCCAGGGAGTGAGGGGACCACCGGGAGAACTGCGATGGTACGGGGACACTGGCCTGCCTATGCTCAGAGCATAAGAAGCAACAGGGTGACTGTTCTAGAGAGGCAAGCAGAGTTGGAAGCAGACAAGTGGACCAATGACCAGGCCCCAGGTAGAGTTCTCAAACTCTCAGGGGTGAAGGTTGGTCCAGTTTGTACAATCTCCCGTCCCTTGTGGACCAACATGTGGTCCTACCACATGTGGCCAGTGAACAGACCAGGCCACGGGGGACCTGCCACAGAAGTCTGACAACACCCACACTGGTCTCTACCCCGTGGGAGGGGGAGGCTGTCTGGGTCTGGGGCTTGGATAGCGCAGCAACCTCAAACACTCTATGAAGTTCTAGACCCTGCGTGTTTTCGTCAGTCCCGCTGTGGACTGGCAGTGCCCGACGGCGGTACGGCACCGATGTGTGACGTCCACTCTGCGAGACGCTGTGCCGGGCTACCTGGAACCGAAGGATGATGGTCCAGACCAGCCCAAGGGTCAGACGGTGGTTTCCATCCACAATGTCGTGGGAGCCCATGTTTTCCAAGTGCACTTTCTGCTCCTTCAGGAACTGGAGGGCCTTGTCCACGTTCTCCAGGCAGTGGATCCGCATGCGGCCTTTGGTGGGCTTTGGCTGTGAAGGGACAGGGGACACAACAACATGGGACTGTGGGGCTCCTCCTCTTTCCCTCTTAGCCTTCTCAGGGCCCTGCTCTACGCACCTTCCCCGGGACCCCCGTTGGAAACGCGGGTACAGCCCCCAAGCCTGGGCCCAAGTTCAGGAGCCAAAGTGCAGTTTCCAGAAGTGGCCTGGGCAGATTAAGATTCCCAAGGGAATTAATTGCACCCAGAGTGGGTGGGAAAAGAAAAGTTTTCAATGGGGCCACTGTTCCTGTCTCCGTGAAGCAATGCTCTTATTTAATCCAGGTGGCAAAGCCTCTCAAAACAAAACCATCTTCTGAGCAGAGGGCAGCCAACTGCTTCCCGCTCTGCACCGTCACTCTTCAAAGGGCGACACCCAGCTTGTCCCCCTGACCACTGTTTCTTGGGCTCCCTCCTCCCTCTGTGACCACAGCTCACCAGTGTCTCTCCCGATAGCACCTCGAGGAGCCTCAGGAGGTTACGTCCATCCCGGAGGTCACTGTACAGGTCTCCTACCCGGCATGTCACCCGGGCCAGGTGCGAGTTCACCCACTTGGTGAAGGTTTTCTTCTGCACAGCTTCTCGCTCATCTGTGGTGGCAACAAGGGGTCATTTCTGTCCTTCAAGTACAGTGCACCTGCTTCTAAACACCAGCTGTCGGGGTTGGGGGGCTGGGGGGTGCTTGAGGACCCAGAAGTGAGGTCTAGGCAGGAAAACGCCTGAGACAAAATCCCTGACTTAAAAAGCAGGGAATAAAGAAATTGGGATGAGCTCATAGGGTAAAAAAGAGAAATGAGCAAACAGGCTTTGAGAAGAAAGGAGGAAAGAAATTAGAAGCAGTGAGACATGCGAGGAAGGGCTGGGATCTGGGATCAGGGCTGTCCTATAACAGTGGAGAGACACTGTTATCATCATCAGTCTTGCTGTCCTCATCTGTTAAATGGGCATACTGCTTGACTTTCCACTTCAACCCGTGACTGTTGACGAAATGAGACAATGTACATCAGCTGCCCCGCACACATGATGCCTGCTCCTTGATGAGTTACAGTTATCCGGGCATGATCTAACCCGAAGGAGACCCAGAGCTCTCGGAAGCAGCAGGAGGCGTGGCCATTCTCTTTGCTGGCGGACAGGGCGTAGACTTAAATGACACCAGCAGCTCTTCCAAGTGGTCATTAGAAGGACAAGACATTACAGAGGCTCTAGCCTCCTGAGTCAGCTTGTTCTTCTGGGATAATTTAAAGAAAAGATGGGGCTCCTCTACTTCTGGGGTAGGTTCGTTCAGTTCAGGGCTACAGTGGGATCCAGTCCTGGGACAGCAACATCCCAACTCTAAGACAGAAAACAATCTTGAATGTTGGGAATAAGGAAATCGCTGAGCCCAGGACACACAGGGGGGATAAAACAGGCAGAGTTGGGTGCCGATCTCAAAGAAGGTGAGGAAATGCCTTGTTGCCTGGCCCACAGGACAGGCTGCTGATGAAGCATGCTTTCTAGGTTCCACAGGAACATTTAACATTTTAGACGTTATAAACGACAAAGTGAGGGAAGAGGGTCTGGCCACTCGGATTTCTGCCTGTTTCCCCCACAGGAGCCCAGTGCGAGGACCCAATCCAAGGGGCTGGGGCCTGAAGAGTCACTTTTGTTTCCCTTCTCAGCCCCAGCATCTCAGAAACCGAAAAGACCCATCCCTGAATTTCACATTCCTGTGCACCTCACCCATAAAACATAACGACACACCCACGTCTATTCCTGTCTCTCTTACCTCCAAGCCCAGTACCTAAGCCAGCCTCCTCCGGGTCCTAACAACTACACCGGCAGGCCCCTGCTCTGTGGGCCGCCTTTCAGGGTCTCCAGGCCCTGCCTGAGCCCAGCACTGCCCAGAGCACCGGCCATGGCTGGAGGCGTGAAGATGGCCCTGATGCCAGGCACACTGGGGTGAGGCCATTCTGGCCTACAGGTAGAAAAAGAGAGGAAGACCAAATCCGTAGCAGCTAGGAGAAAACTGGGCAAAGCCAAGGCCCAGAGATAAAGCATCACTTTACAAGGTGTCCACAACATCCGCAGGCACCCCCCCAGACTCAGTGGTCCTGGAAATACACTGAAATATCGGTGCCAGAATGAACACAGGCCTGCCCGTCTGCACCAACTCCCTTTGACACACTCCCTGGTTTACACACACACACACACACACACACACACACACACAGCTCCAGACCGGGGGTGACCGCTGTCTCTCCTAACAGCCATCCCAGCAGGTGCTTCTCCAAACCCTTAGCGGGGACGGGGACAGCGGACCGGCTCGGTGCTGACGCGGACGCTCCCACCACGCTCACGTCCCTTCTTCCAGGGGGGCCCAAGCCTTTCCCGACTCTGCGGGCGCCCATGGGTTGGGTCCCTCGTAGTCCGTCCCCGCGCACACGGTCTCGCCGGCTTTGCTCGGGCCCCTCCGTCCCGGGGCCCCTGGGCGCGGCCGCTCACCTTGAAGCTGCTTGAAGCGGCCTTCCAGCACGCTGGCGTACTGCGCCGGGTTGATGAAGGCGGCCGGCGACAGCAGGAGGCCCCCCGGGCTCTGAGCCCCCTCCACGGCCTCATAGTAGAAGTCGCCCGCGCCGTTGAGGCCGGGCTCGTGCGCCCCGCTCACCCCGTTCCCATTCATGCCGCCCGCTGCCTCTCACGCGGCCCGGGGCCCGCCGTCCATGCCCTGCCCGCGCCGCGCGCCACGGCTCCGCTCCGCGCCTCCCCCCTGCCCCACCGCAGCGCGGGGTCCCGAGCGCCCGGGCTCCCGGCGGGGGACGTGTCGCGGAGCGGCGGGAAGCCGAGCGCCGGCCGTCTGAGCGCCCGAGCTCCGGGGCCCGTGGGCAGAGCACACCTGGCTGCGGCGAGGGGAGACCGAGGCGGCTCCCGACAAACAGGTCGGACGGTGCCGGGGGAGGGGCGGGAGGCGGGGCGCGGCTCGCGGCGGCGGCGGGCCCGGCCCTGCGCGGCGAACAGGGAACCGCCGGCGCCGTGCGGACCGGCCCCCCGCCCCCCCTCCCCGCCCCGGGCCCCAGCAGCTCAGCGCGGGTCCCCGAAGCAAACTCCTGCCTCTCGAAGGTCTGCAGGTGGGACAAGGATGGTCCCCTCTTGGGGTGACTGTAGGAGGTCCCCCCTTCAGGACCTGAGCTCTGGTCCTCAGCTCGTAGGGCAGAGAGAGAGAAATCCCTGGAGAGGTGAAACCAGCTCCGTAGGTGCGGGGCACTCCGCTGGGCGGTTGCTTAAGTTCTCTGATCTGTGAAATTGGTGTTCCGGTCTTCCCCACTTGTTTGTCACCGCCTCCGGTTCCCGACCCTTCCCTGGCGGGAGGCTCACCAAGCCCTCCTCAACCAGGCCATCCCGGGCCCCCAGTGCATCCTGCTGCTGGGACGTCGGCCAGATTCTCTTCCCATCTCTCCCTGGGCTTCAGCTCATGGCCCTTACAGGCTACTCTCCGTCTCTCCTGTCTTCATTCATTATTTCTCTGACGCCTGCTGGTGCGAGGGGCCGTGCTAGGTGAAGCCCACACAGGAGAGCCCGGTTTGGTGGTGGAGAAATGACAGCTCAAAGTGGCATGTGTCACTTGGGCTACAAACATGGGACAGTCCTGGGTGGCATGTGGCATGTGCACAGACATCATGACCCCAAAACCGGGGTACCAGGGAAACTTCTCCTCAAAGAGGTGACATTGTCCACAACCCACTGTTCTGTCTTCTCTTGTCTGCAGAAACACTGAAATGAGTATTTCACAAGCCAGCTTGAGACTCAGCCAGAAGGGCAGAGACGTCGGGGAGAAAATACACGATAGGGCTTCCCAGACCTAAAGCCACCACGCAAGGGTCCTGGGATGCTGTGCTGCCGGAGAGGAATTACCTGGAGAGCTTTTTAAAAAATCCTCATTTCTGGACCATATATGGGTCCAACGATCCTAATTCAGTGCATCTAGGAGGGGGCTTCGGGATGTGTATTTGTAAAACTGTCCCTGGGTGAGCCTATAAAAAGTGCTGCCCGGTTTGGGAACCACCCCCTCAGTGTCTCCCTTCTCCCAGGAGGCCACCACCCACTCATGCTGGGGACTCTGCCTGCGATGGCGGGGCGTGGCTGTGGCTTCCTCCCAGGGCATGGGGCTGGGAGGCCAGCAGGTCGGTGGAGGAGATGAGGGTGGGCCGGAGGAGGGAAGCCAGACGGGGTGGGTGGCCTTAGGGTGTGTGGGTGACTCAGCCCCACGCCAGCCAGCCGCTGACGGTGTCAGGTGGCAGCTGCACTCTTGTTGCCATGACAACTCCTCCCGGAACGCAGGGAGGCCCGTCAGACGGGTTTGTTTGTGCTCAGCGGAGCTGAGGGAAGAGCCCAGGCCGTAGGGGAGGGCAGAGGAAGAGGCGGGTTGAGAACAAACCCGGGAGAATGGGCGGCTGCAGAAACCGGCGGCGGGTGGAGGGAACCTGCTTCAGGGAACAGGTAGACGAAATAATGGGAGGAACAGGAGGCAGGTGGAAGGAACAGGTGGGGAAGGAAGGGGGAGGGTCATGGACTGGGAGAGATAACAGGTGTGACAGGTGACAGGGAAAACCAAGGAAGGCCCAACGAGGGGATGAAAGGTAAGGGACAGATGGGTGGACATGGCAGGACTAAATGCCAGAGAGTTAAAGACCATGACTCAGGGGCAGAGGGGAACAGAGCTGTGTCCTGTGCTTGGGGAAGGGAAGATGGGGAACATTTTGGACTGTATGAAGTTTGTTCTTGGAACTGCAGTTGGGGACCAGGGGCTTGACGGGGTAATCCGGATCAGCTGGCAGCTTAGAAAGAAAGTTGGTCTTCCTGTGACAGTGGAGGACTCTGCCTGACTAGTTTCTCTCCCCAGCCTCCTCAGCATCTCCCCTGGCCCTCCCCTGACCTCACCTGCCAGGGCCTTAATGCGGGACCTCTCAAAGAGGCGGGCTGAGCTGCTGTCATTGTCCCAGTCCGAGTCGGGCAGGTCCCAGCGGTTGTTGATGTCGCTGTACTGGCCCTGGATCTCCAAGCTGTCGAAGTCTGTGGGTGACAGGGTGCTGCTCATGGTGGTAGGTGGCCGCCTGCTCCTGCAAGGGGGAACGTGGCTGGTGAGGGGCATCTCAGGACCACTGCGCCCACTACTCACCATGTCCTTCTCTTCTCTTGCCCTAGATCTTCTCCACTCTCCTGAGGGCCAAAGGCTGTGGTTGGTTTCTCTTGTCAATGGAGATCAGCCCCTAGTGGGAGAGGGGAAGCCACAGTGGGGAAGCAGAGGGACAGGAACCCAAGAGATGAACATGGAGGGGGACAGGAAGGCAAGAGTATCTCAGAGTGCTGTGGCAGAGAAAACAGGCTCCAGGGAGGGACAGTGGGTGAAGCTGGAGACTGAAAATGACGATGGCTAACAGCATGGCTCGGGAGGGCAGTGCACAAACCAGGGTAGCACAGGAAGCAGACGTAGGACCCCAGTCTAAACTGGAGTTCTTCCATTTCGTGGTTCCACAAACTGCTCGGAGGTCCCACTCCACATAAGACGACCTCTTATACCCAGTACGTGATCTGAGATGAAAAGACCCTAATCCTGCTCTCCAGCTGAGATGGATTTAGAATACACCAGGAAGCCTGTGATGCACTCTTAGGTAAGTAGAGACAAAGTGCCCAAGAGTTCAGAGGAGGACACGGTATGGTTCTCTCCCCCTTTGTTTCCTTTTGTTTGCTACAGGGAATACCTGACAGGTGCTAGGTAAATGTCAGCTGTGAGACGTGGCCCTGCTATGTACATGTGTCACCTCACCACAACCCTTACGGGGCAAGGGTTCATGGTCATCCCCACTCATAGAGGAAGCTGCACGGTCAAAGTTAAGTCATGGTTCAAGGTCACACAGCTGGAAGGAGCAGAGCTGGGTTCCAGAGAGAGGTTCTTTCTGACTTTGGGGAACAAGCTCCCAATCATAACACTTACATGTTCCTCGAGCATCCTGGAGTCCTTTGGAGCTCCCTGGGAAGCATCAGCAGCTGGGGCTCCCTTCAAGGGCCCAGGCTAGGGAAATTAGGACCACATATGCTTGCCAGCACTACTCATGGGTCTACGTTATGCAAACTCTGTCCTCCTCAAAACGAACAAAGGAGATTCAGATTAGCTGCTCGGGATTTAAAAAACCCTCTACTGTCCAGTTTCTTGTATATTTCAGCATTCAGCAGCCGTTCAAGGGAATGGAGGGGGCTGGGTCTGCATTTCTCATTTTCCTAGTACTTTTCAAACATGAAGACATTTTAACCCTTAACACCACTTCCTAGGGTGAAGGCTATGATATTGGCAGTCTCTGGTTCCGGGAGGGTGGACAGGAGGACCTCGTGTGTAGTTTGGGGGAAAGGAGAAGGGATGGGTGGTGAGTTGTGGGTGGGTAGGGAGGTGTGTTCCCCTGGGCACGCAAAAGCAGAACTTGGCTTCTGTCATTAACTGGTTCCATGAAGCTGAACCTGACCCTGACCCACAGGGAGCCAGGACTGTCTGCCCCTCCCCTTTCTCTCAAAGAGAAATCAGGCACAAGGATTTCCCTGGGAGTAGCATTAATGAGGTGTGAGGGAGCTAAGGTCTAAGGCTCCTAGACTGGGTTTTGCATTCCCTGTAATAGGGAAAAGAGCTTAATTTCCACTAGCTGGGACACCTTGCTCCTTTAAAATTCATCATTTCTCTTAATACCCAACAGAGTCTTTGAATTTGCTCTGTAAATATTTATATAAAAATAAATTCTAGGGCAGAATTGAGTCACCCTGAGCAAAGAGTGCTGTGGGCAAGGTGTGACCTAAACTAGAGTCACCTAACGCTGGCAGGCACTGAACAGGGAAGGAGCTTAAGCCCCGAACTGGTACCAATTCCATTTTTCTCAGCCATTCAGGTCCAGGCTTCCTTGCCAGTAGCCATGCTCACACTTAGCTCTGGGATTGACATTTCCAGCACTCACATGCTCTCTACATAGACCTCCCCACAAAAGTCCTACACACATACAATGCCCTTCAGCCTTCTGTTTCCATAACCCTTTTTCCTTTTATCAAGAGTCACAGAACCTACTAAAGCCAGCCCCCAGGCCTATGGCCAATAAACTGTTTAAAAAGGACTAATTTGGGGGGTACTTGGCTGGCTCATTCAGAAGAGCATGTGACTCTTGATCTCGGGGTCATGAGTTCGAGCCCCACATTGGGTATAGAGATTACTTAAACAAGTAAAACTAAAAGATAACAAAAACAAACAAACAAAATACACAACTGAGTTTGGATTCCTTTAGGTGGGCCTGGCACTTTCCAGTTCTCTACAGACCCCACCATTCCCTCTCTCCTTCCCAGCCATGTCACATATATATTTTTTTTAGATTTTATTTATTTATTTGATGACAGAGATCACAAGTAGGCAGAGAGGCAGGCAGAGAGAGAGGAGGAAGCAGGCTCCCTGCTAAGCAGAGGGCCTGATATGGGGCTCGATCCCAGGGCCCTGGGATCATGACCTGAGCTGAAGGCAGAGGTTTTAACCCACTAAGTCACCCAGGCACCCCCATGTCACATATTTTTGTCACCTCTGGGGCCCCGAAGACCTCGAGATTCTTAAATCTTCCTTTATATCTTAGTACTACCAAAGAGCAGACCCTTAAAGAGATAGACTGACTCTGTCTCCAAACCACTGTGTGTCCTTGGGGCCCCATAACCTGCACAAAACTCAAACATGTATTACTCTGGATTCCTTTTGGTGATCCAACCTGGTCCTCCCGTAGTGGGACCCAGGCGTGGGATCCAGACCTCCCAGTGAGGTCTGGCTGTTAGAGCCTCTCCATGGAATCCTATCATTTTGCAGAGAAAGTATGGATTTGGAATCTCCCCTCCTCCCAAAGAAAAATTCAGCTACTTAAATGCTCCTTTGGCCAAGTCAAATTTTGACACACATGCTTTGTGTCCTGAGTTCCCAGGGATGCCGTCAGATAGATAAGAACCAGGATGGCACCGGTGTCCTTCGATTACGGATCTCTCTAGGGCCACATGTTGGGATTCCAAGGAGTTGGTTCCCACGGACTTGCATGTGAATAGTGCTCTCTGGTGTTGTTCAGTGCTATTGCCTCTGAGGTTTGGCTGACAAGCATTTGCGCTCTGCAGTCCCTGGCCTTTGGGACAATACTTGGTGTTCTCTGTCCCCTGCTGCCATCTCTAGATTCCTACAGTTCTCTACGGAGTTTCTTTACATAGATCCTGCTCCGAGTTCTTTATTGAGTACATCACTCCTCACCTAGGATCTGGGTCTCCATACTCACATCTGCTTAGTCTGCTTGTCCACCAGACTCATGACCCCTGAGTGTCTGTATGCTGAAGAATCCTCATTCTCCTCATGGATTCCCAAACTCCGGCAACAGGATGGCACGGCAGCTAATCCAGATTACAGTTCCACCGGCACCTTATTCTTAGCCACTGACCTCGAGGCCAGGCCCAAGTAGCTTACATTGTTCATGCTAGAATAAAGCCAACTCCCACCAGCTGCAAGCCTGGGGGTCCTGCTGGATTCTCCACCGGCTGCTGCTGGATTCAGCTGCGGGCGGATCCTCAAGGGCAGCTGTCCCACTTCCCCTTTCCTCCCGTTTCAGCTGGCATGCACGCTCGAAATCCTATCCCCTGGCTATATAGCCTGTCTTGTACCCTAATTCCTCCTCTGGCCACATATTGCTCCTGATTAAGTCTTTGCCTCCCTCAGAGACAGTTGATGGTTCTCTCCTCTGAGATCCCACAGCACATGGGAGAGAAGCTATTACTGCCCCCGTCACATTGTATTACTCTTGCTTGTTTATGAGCCTCTCTGCGCGCTCCATTTTTAACCCATGGAGGCAAGGGCTGCGTCTTATTCATGTTTGTCTTTTCCCAGCCTGGTACAAGAGGCATTCAGGAAAGAAATAGTGAATGACTCGACCGTAACTCTTTTTTCTTCTTTCTTTCTTTCTTTTTTTTTTTTTTTTGCCAGCCAATTAATGTCTTTCTTAGAGCTGGAGAAAGACACAAGGAAAGAATAAAAATAGGAATGGAGGAGACCCTCTGTCGAAGTACGCTCAGGGTTAAACTCTATAGTTCAGGATGAGGGATTCTCCAACTTGCATGAATTACAATGACCTGGAGGCTATTAAAACACAGACCACTGGGCCCTGACCTGAGGGCCCCCTTGTCCCCTTCCTCCCTTACCACCACCACAAGGTTTCTGATTCAGTAGATCTGGGGTGAGGCCCAGGAGCCTGCTTTTCCTCCTTGTTCCCAGAGGACACTAAAGACCTGATTTGAGGGTACCCTTGTCCAAAGATGAGGAGCGATAGAATTGGCTAGGGGAGCTATGAGGACTGAAGAGACACCAAGTTTCAGGGGTGAGGGTGATCCGAGGTTAACTTCTGGGTGGGTTAACTCAGGCTCTATCCAATGCTAAACTCAAAATGTAACTTCTCTGAGAAACTTCAAGACCCACAAAGAACCAGAAGGGTCAGGCGATGAGAGAGGAAATGAAGACAGAGTGAACTCTGGATCTAATGAGACAAATAGAGCGGAGGCCCGGACACAGGCGAATCACAGATGTGCGGCAGAAGGACGAGATGGCTGGAGATGCTATGGGCGGTGGGGGGGAGGAGAGTTGACCAAATGACAGCAGGGTGAGTAACAGATGAGAAGAAATGGGGACCTTGGCCAAATAAAAATCTTAGACTCAAAGTCTGAGTGGACCGGCAGAGACATAAAAGGAAAAAGGGATTACAAATAAACTCAGGGCTCCTAGGAGGGCCAAAGAAAACGCACTCAGGGCAATCAGAGACCCTTGCAGAGAAAAACATCCTAACCCATTTCCCTCAAGGCTGTATTCCTGGTGAAACGCAGGGACTCTCCTCCACGGAACTTAAGGACCAGGCTGAAGAGTGGCACTGAATTGTTGTTTGATCCTCTCTGGAATCCTCCACTCAAGGCAGAATTATTCAGACTAATTTTCACTCCCTTGCTATGCCCCTCCCCCAAGCCTGCACCGGCTGGGTTACATCAGTTTCTCCAAGGGACAAACCTAAGATCCATAATAACTTTTTCCTCTCTAAACCTTTCCTCTTCCGAATTGACCAAGAGCTTGGTCCAGCACCCGACGCATATTTGGAACTCACTCTGCCCCTTCCACCTTCAAGGAAAACTGGTTCGTGGATACCCTGCCCGTGCCTGCCTGAACCGACCCGCTCGCCAGCGCTGGAACCGTGGCGGCTCGAGGGAGAGGAGGAGGGCGGCGGAGAAGCAACCCGCGGAGACAACATGCAGCAGGTTAGGAAAGGGACAAGCCCGCGGCGCAGCCGAGCGTGCAACGCCACGGGGTCAGTGGGGTGAAGTCGTCCCGCGCCAGAGTGGACAGTAAATGCCCACCGTGGTGCTGGAGTTGGAACACCCCAGCGCGGAGGCCTTGCGGGGTAGTTGTGTGCGGGGCGGACTCTAAGCCGTCCGGATGTCCCGGCCACAGAAACACCTTCCGCCGCTCCTTCCCCACCGGCCGAAGGGGGCTGCATGCTCCCTCTGCCAGCGTTCTGGTCCCCACGGCCAGCCGTGTCCCCTCTCACACACAGTCAGGAAGCATAAAGGGGCGCATGGGGATAGCTACCAAAGAGGCTTAGGAGGAGCCCCCCCCCCCCCCCCGGCTCCCGAGGGAAGCCCCCAGCAAGCTCCGGAGAGGGAGCCGGGCGTCCGCACACGCCGGGCACAGACGACGGCAGAGCGTGTCCGCAGCACCTGGATCAGCGCCGGCGGTCGGCGGAGGAGCGGCGGCCACCGGCACAGCCGGCGCTGTCACACACGCTCCGAGCACAGCCGGCCCGAGCCCTCAACGCGTTTGTCAGCCGCAACTCTTGCAAGACTCTTCGCTCCGCTCCGGAAAGGTCCGCGTCCCCCACGCCTCGACCCTCACCCCCGGTACCTGGGTGGCTGGCACATGACTCTCCATCCTGTCCCCCGGACCCGGCGGGAGCGAGGGCCAGGCGCCGCA
>NC_081557.1:5539806-5557263 GCF_022355385.1 Mustela nigripes | reverse complement strand
ATAGGCGAGCGGCGGCGGGCGCTGTCACGGGGCGCGAGCGGCGCGGGGGGCGCGCGGGGCCGGCGGCGGCGGGGCGCGTGGCGGCGCGCGGGCGCGAGCGGCGGGACTGCGGCGCCGCGGAAGGAGGACAATAGCCTCCCCCCCTGCCGCAGGCCGCCGGCTCCCGCGGGAGGCCCGGGACCATCTGGAGCCGGCGGCCCCGCGGGGCTCGGGGCGGGGCCCGAATCACCCCCTCCCCGCCCGGCGCCATGGTAACCGCGGCCCCTCTCGGTTCTCCGCACAGCTCCCCGGCCCCGGGGTCGCTGACCTTCCCCGGGGCGACCACGGCGGCCGCTCTGCGGCCGGCTCCCGACCCCCGCCACCTTCCGTGTGGGTGCTCCCCATAATGCCGCCTTCCGGTCAACCCTGGGCCATCTGGGTACCCCCCACAGCTGGCGGGGCTCGGGCTCCGCAGTTTGAGGACCCCCACCTTTGTCCCTACTCCTTCTTTCCTCCAAAACCTGTATCCCCGAGACACGCAATCCTTTCACGGCACTCACCGCCCGGAAGGTTTCCCCAAATTCAGCCTCCGTTTTCCTTTTCAAATTCTCTCTGGGCACCTCCAGTTCATCTCCCTTTAAGCAAGCCTCTCCTCCATCCCCTCTCCCGAGCATCCTCCTTCAGGCAGGTAGGGCGGCTCTCCTTCCCAAAGCGTCTCCATGGTCTCCGTGGTGGAGATTTCGCCTGCTTGCAGATCAGATTCTCGGAACAGTCATCCCCGCAGCTTCTCTCCGCTCCTTCTCAGCTCTTCTCATTTATCAACCGGGAGAATTCCGGCCTACTCACTGTCTTAAAAGGGAGTGGGGGTGGGGATGGACATTTCTAGGCCTGGCACAGCTGGGTTTCTCCTTGATTTAGTAGCATCTGAGTGGTCGAAGGTCTTAGGTCGTTAAGCAATGTAAACTGCTATCTATCTGCTTGAGAGAGAAAAGAATTATGCCCAAGTAATAATAAAGTTATAAAGTGCCAGTTGGGTATTAAAAGTGCATTATCCCATGTGACCCCCACCCCCACCCCCCACCAACTCCACACTCCAGCTCTAAGAGGTAGGTACTGTTCTCCCAGATTAGGAGACTAAACTTGGAGATGAACTAGTAATAATAGATAGGGTTTTGTACAGAGCAATCAGAATTTAACCATTAGATTATTCTGTCCCTGAGGATGTGGGCCTGTTTCCACAGGGGAAATGCCTGAAATGGCCAAGTAAGGGCAACGTGGAGAATGGGCTTGGCATGAATTATTGGGTTTAAGGATTTATTTATTTACGGGTAACGGAGTTGTAGGATTTTGCTCCTTTCTGAAAAGGTACACTTAGTGAAACAGACCTGTAAGTGACTGAAGTAGTTTACAGTTATGATTTTGGCAAGGTGAAATTATTTGTTTTAAACTTATTTGAAAACATTTTCAAGGAAAAAAAAAAAAAGCCCTGCTACCAATCCTCTCTGGTTGTATCATCTCTCACCTACCTGGCCTTGGTTTTCCTAGACTATAAAATGGGTCAGGAGGCATATCAGGGAGTTGTACTAAAAGATGACCCTGATAGTCTCGCTCTGATAGTCTGATTCCACCACTCAACTGGAACAGTGATTCCACCACCGAACTGAAACTGGGATGTGCCTCACCAGTAGCCACAACTGCTATTTATTACTTTTTTTATTTAAAGATTTCTATTTATTTATTTGACAGAGATTGCAAGTAGGCAGAGAGGCAGGCAGATGGGGGGGGGCAAGATCCCCGCTGAGCAGAGAGCCTGACACGGGGGTTCGGGGTTTGATCCCAGGACTCTGAGATCATGACCTGAGCCAAAGGCAGAGGCTCAACCCACTGAGCTACCCAGACGCTCCTATTACTTGTTTTTTAACAGTCACGGAAATCAAAGAAGTGAGGGCATAAGCTGCAACCGTTCCCAAGGATACATGAGAGTTCAGGGGGCAAGGGGCCAATAAGGTGTTTTTGGTCATCAAGGAGACTTGGTCAGGGATATTAAAGCTGTTGGGATGAGAATCAGCTAATCTGCCAACGGAGCCAGGACACCTGCTATGCTGGTATGGGAACCAAGGGTCTGAAAAAAGCTATTGGATTGTGACCCAGTTAGAAGACAAGGATATTAGATCTTATGGGCAACATACTAATAAGATCTTTTCTATAGTATTTCCCATTTTTAGCATTTCATAGTCCTTTGAAAAGCCTTGTAGGGTAAACGTTATCATTCAGCAAACTGATGTTCAGATGCCTAAGTGAATGCCCAAGTTCAGAGTTAGTTCATGGTGGAGACGTCAGGTCTTCTGATCCCTAATACGTTCTTTCCCTTCTGCTAGAGAGAGTATAACAGAGTGGTTAAAGGCATCAATTTTGGAGTCAGACTCTTTGGGTTTAAAAGTGGTTTTGCCACCTACTTGCTATTGACCTCAAACAAATTACTTAAACTCTCTGGGATTCAGTCTCCTTACCTGCAAAATGGTATCAAAAGGTGGGGATCAGATGAGTTATTGCAGATAAACAAGAACAGCTCCTGGCACACAGTAAGCCCTCAACCAGCGTCAGCCGTTACTATTTTACCATGTTATTCTTTTACCATACTATTTCCCAGTTTGGGGAGGAAGCAGGCTCAAAAAAAGGAACACTGAGATCGCTAGTTTCAGTTGCTTTGGAAACTTGTTATTTTGCTCTGTAGTGCATCAGCATAGTCAATGATGAAGGCAAAAAAGTCAGCTTCCTTTTTAGGTGAGTTGCAAAAGTGAATGGAATGAAATCAACCAACTGTGCTGAGCTTCTCTGAGAATCCAGATTTGCTACTTAAGTTACCAAGATTCATGGAAAGGTCTGGTAACACTTCCTGCCACCAGACAGACCTAGCCGAATGTTCATCTCTCATTCCTGTATCATGGAAAAGGTGTCTCTTCTGTCTGAGACTGATTCTTCTGGCTTCTGCACGAAGTGCCATTCCCTCCTGCAGTCTCATGGCATCTAGTCATTCTGGTGAGTTCCCTCTCTTTGGGCTTCATCCCATCAGCATGTGAACACGCTCAAGTTTTAACAAGTGAGAGATCCTGAGCCTCCTCCAAGTCTTTCCCTTACTCTTTATGACCACGATCTTCTTGGGTGATTTGAATGCATTGGCTCCACTACCTTGCCTCCCCTTTAACCGAACATTCATTTAAAAACAATTTGGCTTGGAGCACCTGGGTGTCTCAGTGGGTTAAAGCCTCTGCCTTCAGCTCAGGTCATGATCCTGGGATCCCGGAGCCTGTTTCCCCCTCCTCCCCTGCCTGCCTCTCTGCCTACTTGTGATCTCTGTCTGTCAAATAAATAAATAAAATTAAAAAAAAATTTGGCTTAGGGGCGCTTGGGTGGCATAGTCGGTTGAGGGTCCAACTCTTGGTTTCTACTCATGTCATGATCTCCAGGTCCTGGGATCGAGCCCCGTTTCAGGCTCCACACTCCACAGAGTCTGCTTGAGATTTTCTCTCTCCCTCTGCCCTTCCCTCTCATGTGCTCTGTCTCAAATAAAGAAATAGATCTTAAACAGACAAACAAACAAAAAAACTGCCTAGCTTATGTGTCAGGCACTGAGCTGGGTTCTGGGGGATCTAATGATGAGTAACATGGACAGTCTCTATCTTCTTGGAGCTTATATTCTGGGAGGGTTGACAGACATTAATAAAATAACCCCTGAGATATATAATCCCAAAGTATAATGAATGAAAGTTTCAGGATGCTAGGTGAGAGTCTAACAAAGAGTCATAATCTGGTTGGGGGTAGTGTGAAGGGAGACCTCCCCCAGATCATTTGAGCTGAGATTTGAAATAAGAGAAGTGTTAACTAGGCTGAGAATGGGGAAAATTGTAATGGTAACTAACTCTAATTGGGGACTGCATTTTTAACGCTTCACGCACGTAATTTCATTTCATTCTTATAAAAACCCTGACAGGTAAGTATTAACCTCATTTCACAGAAGAAAAAACGGAAGCATAGAGAGATGAAGTGTCTTGCCCAGGGTCAGTTAGCCAGGCTGGGGTAAAGCTAGGATTTTTAACCCAGACGTCTGACACCTGAACCATGTTCTTAGCTACAGAGACACAGAGCATGTGAATGCCAAACCCGAAGCAGCAAGATGCATGGTACGTGTAGTAAATGGAGAGAAGGACAGTGGAGGAAAAACAAGGGCAAGAGGAATGTGTTGTAAATCCGGGCTGGGAAAATCTGCAAGGACTACAACATGCAGGACTTTCCAGGTCATTTAAAGAATTTCGGTTTTCACCTTTGGAGCCTGCGGGAACTATTGGAGGATTTGAAACAAAGAAGTGATCAACTATGTATTTTAAAAAGATGACTCCAGCTGCTGGGTGGGGAATGGAGGGGTGCGCCCGTTGACGTGAAAAACCAGTGAGGAGGCTACCACTGGGATTTAGATGGGAGAGAAGATGGTAGCTTGAATATGAATGCTGGCAGTGGAGATAGAGGAACACATAGGTAGGAAGAACTGACAAGAGGTGATGATGGCTTAGACACAGGGTCGGGAGAGAGTTGTCGTGGATAGATCGTGCAGCTGGAAGACTGGAGGTACCATTGACTGAGATGAAGCACACTGGGAGACGACCAGGTTTGGGTGGGGGGAGTGTCTTGGAACTTGCTGGGTTTGAGATATCTTTGAACTAATCAAGTGGACATTCTAAGTAGTCAGTGGTATCTGGGTGTGCAGCTCAAAGGGGGCCCTGGACTTATGATAAACATCTGGAAGACACCAGTGCAGGGCCAGATGGTGAGTGAAGGAGATGGATGGACACTGATGCAATTGGTTTAGTCCAACGCAGTATAACTTCTATTCCTCCGCAGCTGCTTTCAACAAAGTCATCATTAGTCCTCTTGCTAAATCCAGTGTTAATTTCCAGTTACTGTTCCTCTTGGCAGTGGTTGACTTCAATTATGTCTGCTTCTTGAAATTTTCTTCCTTTGGTTTACGGTTGCCACACTCCTGAATTTCCTTCAATTCCTGTGGTCCCTCCTTTGTTCCTTTTGTGAGTTCCTTTCCGCTTGTCACTTAATTGTGTTGTTGCCATTGGTGGTTGTGGTTCACTCTAGGCCCTTTCTTCATTCTGTGCATTCTTCGTGGGCCCCCCTATCTACCACTCTGCAGCCAGAGCATCTTTTTAATACAAAATTCTGACAGATTACTCCTCTGCTGAAACTCCTTCGGTGGCTTCGCAGTGCTTTGGGATAAAGTCCAGAGTTCTTTTTTTTTTTTTTTTTTTGAGATTTTATTTATTTATTTGACAGACAGAGATCACAAGTAGGCAGAGAGACACGCAGAGAGAGAGGAGGAAGCAGACTCCCTGCTGATCAGAGAGCCCGATGTGGCTTGATCCCAGGACCCTGGGATCACGACCTGAGCCAAAGGCAGAGCCCTTAATCCACTGAGCCACCCAGGAGCCCCAAAGTCCAGAGCTCTTAACAGAGTTGACACACACTGCTTACTTCTCTAGCCTCATTGCTCACCACTCCTCACTTGATATCCTATGTCCTCTAGACATAAAGAATCTGTTTGGGTTTTTCCATTGTTTGTGGGATTTTGAACACAATATTCCCTTTGGAAACTCTTCCTTTTCGATTCACCTAGATTTTACTCATCTGTTACATCTAAATTTAGGTGTCACTTCTGGACTCTAAGTCTGGGACAGGGGCCTTCTGACAGCACTCCCTGTGATTGACACATCCACTGTGCTCCCTCTTAGATGGTGAACTCTGGGAGAGAAGGGAGCACATCCATGTCTTGGTTGTGTCCCCAGTAGAGCAGACATGTAAATATCTGTGCAATATATTGACGAATGACATAAAAGACTTCGGGAGAGAAGGGGATTCCTTGTTGTAAAATGATAAAACTAGATGTTTTCATATCAAACAATGCATTTTCTGTTTCCTGTTTCTTTAACCTTGACTCTATCTCCATCATTAAGCTGGAGCAAGTGCTTTTTAGAAGCAGTATCTTCTACATAGGGATGATATAGAAAGATCAGGGTCAAAGGCTTGGGCTTTTGAATCCTTAACTAGACCTTTTAAAATTGATCATAGAGGGGATGTCCCTCAAGGGGGAGGGATAGAGAGAGAGGGTGAAGCAGGCCTCCCACCGAGCAGGAAGTCTGATGTGGGCCTCAGTCCCAGGACCCTGGGATCATGACCTGAGCCTAAAGCAGATGCTTAACTGAGTAAGCCACCTAGGTGCCCCTAGAGGGATTTTTTTTTTCCCTTCAGAAGTTTCTCTTTAAATATCAAGAGACAGAATGTGACAACCCTAAAGCTTAGAATTTATACCATTATCTGGTGAAATGAGAAGGACATGTGGCTTTCCCCTCTACACAGAAATACAATCCTTTTAAAGTCTAGAGCAGAATTGGAAAATATTAGAAAAAGAGGGAAAGAGTTTAGATGCACCTTTGGGCTCTGTTTTCTGTGCTCATCACAAATAATAGTAGACAGAAGAGGCTTATGCTCCATTCCATTCCTAGAACTCTGAGAAGACAAAGCATTTCAAAGTACCCTGTGCTAACAAGGGACAGCTGCCACAGAGTAGAAGTGGCATTGTCACCTGCGTAGGTAAAGCAGGTCTGAGATAAACTGCATTTCCTTACTACTTACAGCCTAAACCTGAGTCTCCTTGGCTCCTCGACAGTTGGGGGAAATTTGAAAAGTTCCTTGGTGTCCAGCCCCTGAGAGGGGTGTGAGGGTGAGCTGAGAGCCAGATGTCCATTGAGGATTGCTTTGGAGTTGGGGCTGAGCTGAGGGCTGCAAGACTCAAGCCAGGGGCCAGATGGAGACTCAGTAGTACCAGGAAGGGCTGAGATGGGAGCCACTGAGCTCCTCAGGAAGCAGTCACTGTACCTTTCTAATCCACCCACCAGGGAACGCCGTAGTAGGTGCAGTGGCCATAGAGTCCAATGGCCAAGATCAAGTGAGGCAAGAGAAACAGAAGATGGCCCTTGACCTTGATGCCCCTCCCTGATGTCAGCATGATATGTGAACCACCAACTAGAACACTGTGGGGAGAAGGAAAGAGAATCCTAAGAGACGGAGTTTAAAACGGAAAGATGGAGTTGGCTGGAATTGGCAAAGTTCATTATTTTTCTGCCATTAGTAGAAATAGGGGGTTGAAGGGGTAGGTTAAGAAATACAGAGAATTGGGTGCCTGGGTGGTTTAGTCAGTTAAGTGTCTGCATTCAGCTGAGGTCAGGATCCCAGAGTCCCGGGTTCGAGTCCCGCATTGGGCTCTCCGCTCAGAGAGGAGTCCGCTTCCCCTCTACCCTTCCTCCTTGCTGTGATCTCTCCTTCTCTCACTCCTTCTTTCTCTCAAATAAACAAAATCTTAAAAAAAGAAAAAGAAATACGGAAAATTGCGTACGTCCTCACCTCCGTGGATGACTTGAGGTTATAAACAAGCCTGGGGTAGAAAGTAAAGGTCAGAAAGGCGGACTTGTAAAGGAGAGTTCTGGTGCCTTACAAGGACTGACCTGATTTCCTGCCGGGGACCAGGAAGCTTGTGTAACACAAGCTGGGGGCAAGATTTGCAAAGAACGATCATGTATTTGAAAGCAAAAGTCTGCGGATGAGTCAAGATAAAGTGTCAAGTCAAACCGGGTGTTCTGATGCTGGGGTGGGTGGAGGACAGGCACAGCAGACAGACTACTACCTGGAGCTCCCTTATATAGCGGAGAAAAGTCTGAGGTTCTAGGAGCCTTGAGGGGCACGTTCTGAGCTGCGCACCGTTGTGTGTGCCTGCTGTTGGGGACTAAACTGGAGACACCGGGACAGATTTGAGGACATGGAAGTATTACATCCATTTGTCTTCGTCCAGTTTGGATTCAAACCAGCATTTTATTTATGGATCTTCCCTCCCCAACTATTTTTAACTTGCAACCCTAAATACAATTAAAAACTGGACCAAAACCATGTTTGAATGATTTCAGCCCGTCTAGGAGCAGACTGGGATCAACCACGATGCCAGTATCTTTGACTTTACCTGTCAATAACGAACCACTTCTTTCTCCTAAGAAGCTTCTGCCACAAAGCCTTGAGAATACACAAATCCTTTGAAAAAGTGTCTGATCACACCCATCTGCCTGAAATAAATTTTGGCAGCATCTGCTTCATACTAACAGCTGAAGGGAAGTCTTTGGAGTTCTTTGATCAAATTGCACTGAGAAATGTGAGTTGTGTGGGAAACCTACAAAGAGTACATTTTTGGGTGCCAGAACCCAAAATGAGTAGACTTAGTGTACATCTTTGAAGCTGGAAACGTCTTAGGTCAATTTTCCGTATTGTAGCCTAATTGTGCGGTAAACAGCTAGATAGGTACACAGCTATGTAGCCAGTCATTTCGATTATTATTGGCATCTGAAACTTCCCGATGGTTAAGACTCTGGAGTTTTATGGCCTTGTTGGAACCTGGGTCCATCATTTTCTAATTCTGTGATCTTGCATAAGTTATGTAACTTCGCTAAGCCTTGGTTTCCTCATCTGTAAATAGGGGATAAGTTTAAAGGAATTGTGGTGAGAAATTAGTGTATTTCAGGTGCAGATTAGGGCTCAATAAATATTAGCTATTGTTATTATCATCATTATTTTACTTGTTTTGTATGCAGGCAAATCTTGCCTTAAGTAAAATGTCATGTATGGAAATCTAGATTTGCATAAACGTTTAATGGGAAAGAACTTTGCATTACAACAAAATTCTTCAGTCTATGAAAGAAGCAATAACAGGGTTTCTTTGAGATAGTCAACTTCTCAGTGTGTCTAAAACAATTTGATTCACACACAACTAGATTTACATAATGCATTAGGAACATAGCTAGTGTACAAAGCACAGGACATCTGTAATACAATCATTCAGGCCAGGTCTGAACCACTATGACAAGTTAACAATAACAATCCTGGGTATTCCCCTCTGTCCTTTATTAAAAGGATTAGGTGACTGCTCTGTGATTTCAAAGAGCAGAGCTGGGACCAACGGGTGGAAAATAGAGTAGGGGAGTTTCAGTTCAATATAATGGAAAACTCCCTACCAAATCACTGCTGCCCAAAACTGGAATGGGTTGCTTCTGAGGTGGCAAATTTCCCAACATAAGGTATTCAAGTAAAAGCAAGATATCAACTTGTCAGGACTGTTGGAATGACTATTACATAAAACAGGGAGGTGAATTAGGGCAGTGTTTCACAACCCTAAGCACACAAAATATATTGTGCAAACTAGATCAGTTCTCTACCTTGGATACCGAGGAGGAAGGAGGCAGAGGGAGGCTATTCAGAGGAGGGTTGGGGATAAAGGAAATGAACTGGAAAAAAAAATATTGCTCCTCTGGTTGGGAAATACCAGATTAAATGACTACTAAGATTTTCTCTAATTTAAAGAGTATGGGGACTCCTGGCTGGCTCAGTTGGCAGAATGTTCAACTCTTTTGATTTTGGGTTATAAAAATCAGAGCCCCATGTTGGGTGGAGAGATTACTTCAGGATTAAAAAAAAGAGTATCTTAAGGTGAGCCTGGGTGGCTCAGTGGGTTAAGTGTCTGCCTTCGGCTCAGGTCATGATCCCAGGGTTGAGTCCACATTGGGCTCCCCACTCAGTGGGAAGCCTGCTTCTCCCTCTCCTACTCCCCGTTTGTGTCCCCTCTTTCACTGTGTGTGTGTGTCTCTCTCAAATAAATGGAGAAAATCTTTTTAAAAACTCTTAAAAAAGTAAAGATTCCAAGACTCTCAAATTGTTTCACAGATGTTATTTTAACTATATTCCTGGGATAATTTTCCTATTTTAGTTGAGGAAAACTAGAACATAACACTGAAAATGAGTGGTAAAATAGGAAAAGAATTCAGACATCCTCGCCCTTTTAGTCTTTTGATCCCACAGCCTCTTTTCAGCTAGTGAGAAGGGAAGTTGAAGAAACAGAAGATGATAGTGGCCTTAAAGCTAGAACGGAGGAGATCAAGTCAGCTTCGGAGATGAAGGGAAAATCAGCTTCACCAAGGCTCTGTATTACTAGCTTTAAAGACTCCATATACTGGTATGCCTGGTAAAGTCCTTAGAGTACTGGAACCAGACAAAGATGGAACCAAGACTAAACTTGTGGAGCCAGTTCCTCTTGAATGTGGCTTCTAGAAGAAGAATCTTTTTTCCAGTTACCCCACTTGTCTTTTGAATAAACAGGATCATCTGGCCTTTGGACCAACAGACTTACTCAGCCATATGTGACCAGATCCCACTGCTGTTTCCATTCCTAAGGTTTCTATGCCACAAAGAATATCTGTCATCCAGTGGACATCAGCTAGTGGGACAAACCCAACCCTGCCTAGAGAGAAACTTAAAAGCCAATTAGAGAGCAGAATGAGCTGTGTGATATAGATTTTATTGGTTCTCTAGGAAGAGTAGAAATTAGACATTAACAGGGAAGGAATGAAATCTCCCGGGCTGGCCTGGGAGCCTATTACTGATGGGTGAGGGATCAGACTCTGTGTACACAGGGGGACTGTCACCAGGAAAACCAGGAAGCTATCTGGTATCACAGTCATTCTAAAAGTAGAGGAAGGAAACATCAGGAAAAGAGGTGAGGAAAATAACACTCTAGCTATACAAACTCTAGTACTGTCTTGGGACAGAGTCGTTCCTTTCCCCTTAAGTTTCAGAATAAGGAAGGACAAACGGTGTAGGCAAAGAATTGGCACAAAAGTCAGCACCACTATGGCTACCAGTGCCCCCACAACCCAACATACCTCTGCGAGAACATCCCTGTCTGACCCCGGATAGCAGAGGGAGGTGAGTAGAGAAGCTGCCCCAGATTCTGTGCTCCAGGTGGAGAAGGCCTCAAGAAGGTGAAGGGATGAGCTAATCTGAGCTTCCTGGCCCCATTTCCAAGGATGTGATTAGTGGAGAGGCACCTGGGACCTGCTCCATTTCAGGAAACCCGGTTATGGGAACTGGTGGGGGACAGACTTGGCTCAGGACCCGAGAGAAGCAGTTAACCCTTTCCTATTGCATGTATGGGAAACAGCCTCTTTTAATAGTTTCCCAGGGGGAAATAAACTTCTCAAATGGATTTACTTTTGCATCCGACTCATAAGGGAGACCACGGGGATATTTTCCACTTAAGTTTCTATAGTCAATCTCTTCAGGGCCTCCTTAGAATGCTCTCAGGGAGCCTAAGCACAAGGTAGACCTAAGAGGTGTCTAGGAAAGATATCCACAAAGAGGGCACATTCGAAAGGGAAAGACAGCTTGGCAGTTCCTAAAATGTCACTGTTCATGGCAGCATTTCTTAGGATGTTCTTGGTTCCACTTAAATCCTTGGGCTTGGGTCAGAATCTTCAGATGGGGTCTCTTGTATCCAGACAGGGAATTTTTTCTCAGAATAAACAAGATGTTCAAAGCAGACATGCAACACTATTTCAAATACTGAGATGGGCAGAGGAATACAAGCAGAATTAATATGGCACTAAGTGTAAGGACTGGGGATAACTGGCCCCCTGAAGACACTGATAATAAGACCCTGAACACCAGGGCTGAAAATATCCAGAGTAGCTTCCAAAAGCCCTTGGCTGACCTGGTTGACTAAGGTGACCTTAACCTTGGGCAGGTCACTTAACGTCTTTGGACCTCAAATTTCTTTATCTATTTAAGATAATTGATAACCTCTACAGCCCCTTCTGACTCTGACATTCTATTGCTCTGAGGATAGGGTCTGAGTAAAAACAATTTTAACAATGTGGAGCCCAATAGTGTGTTAGTTACTAGACCCCAAGCAGGATGGAGGCACCCACTGATGGCTTAGGGAAGGTTTGGGAGCTGTGGCTCATTCAAACCTTAGTTTGTGGTAAAGGAGGGCATCTGAGTTCATTGGCTCCTTAGATTTTGAATGGAGGGGCTGGATTTTCTCAGTAATGTTAATGTTCTCATACTATAGAACTCTGAGACAAGCAATCATATTCAAGTGGAGATGTACTGGGTAGCTGTAGGAGAGTGGAAAGAGGTGTTAAGAGATCTTGTTTGTTTCAGATTCTGGCCCTGTCATTTACAACTCACTGTCATACAAGCTCTTCTTGGAACCTCATCTTCATGTTTTATAAAACAAGGACAACACCTTCCATACAATGTTGGGAGGATTACTTAAGAAAAAGTGAAGATCACGTAACACAGAGTAAATGCCCACCAAATGTTAAGACTGCATCAGATCTTGCCTAAAGGGGGCACCTGACTAGCCCCATCTGTTGAGTGTGGGGCTCTTGATCTCACGACATGAGTTCAAGCCCTATGTTGGGCATGGAGACTATGTTTAAAAAAAAAAAAAAAAGGCTTGCCTAACTGCAAGAGTTTATACTATGGAAGTCCTGATGGCAGCCCTCATATCAAAGCTTCCCTTCCTCACTTCTGTCTACATCCTGTATGGAAGGTGACTGTGTGCTTGGTCTCTGTCAGGCCTCTTCTGATTCTAGGATAGTGCTGGGTGTTCCACTGCAGGTTCATCCCTGAGGCTCACTCCAAGGCCAACGGCTGGAAGCCAGGAAAACCAACTCATCTGAAGTACTTCTACATTGGAAACTGTTCTCCACCCTTCATTCCCAATGCCACTCTCAAGGTGGGGCAATTCCTGCTGAGCCAGACTCTTTATGGGAGATGCTTTGAAAAGTCATCCTCAGAGACTTGGTTCCTCACTGATCGATAGCGAATATAGTGAAGATAGTTAAGTATCTCACAAGCTACTTGTGAGAGTGAAAAAACCGTGTGTAATGAGCCAGTGGTGTCAGACAACACGCAGTCATTCAGCAAACGTGAGCTCCCTTCTCCCTGGCAACTCCTTTGCCTAAAGGAACACTGGAGAGAGAAGAGAGTGAAAGGGAGAGGCAGGTTCCAACTCTCTTATCAAGTCTGAGATGGTTTTGTGATGAATTTTCCAGACATAAAAGCCACCTTTCTCCAGTAGGTCTACTGTGAGCCACTGAGATGGAGAGGGTGGTCAGTGGTGCTGAGCATGGACTGGCCAAGATTCAGGTCTCAGCAGACATGTTCTTTGGAGTGGAAGGAAGGCCCTATACTGGACGTGCATTCTGATAGCTTCCCCCATCTGTTCTGCCCAATCCTGGCTTCTTGGAGCTGGGGTGGAAGAATTTCCCCTGAAGGACAGCAGCCAACACCCTGTACCACCCTTCTTGGGCAACTCTTTGCCACACAGGAATCTCTCTCGCCTGTTTCTTTCAGCTGCCTGGGAACCAGCTGCCAGATTTTCAGTTTGGGCTCAAGCCCCGCTCACCTCGTCCCTCCCTGAACCTGCCCAGAGTCCAGCAGCTGGTCTGGAGTAATACCATCCTTCCAGCTGGGAACACTCTGAAAACCCCAGAGCTTGTCGTGTCAGCCGGAGCCCGAGAAAGCCAGCTCCTGCGGTTGGCATAGTTAGTGCAGAGCCAAACGTGGGGCAGGACCTATTCCCCCGCGGGGGCCCTTCCAGGTCCTGCCTGGGGCCAGCCAGGAAGCTCGGGATTAGGCTGGGGACATGCGTGGGGCAGGTTGCCAGATAAAATACAGGACGCCCAGTTTTGAATTTCAGATGAGCGAAATATTTATTAGCATACGTATGTCCCATATATTTCATGGGACAGACGTATACTTAAATTAAAAAAAAAATCTTAAATTCAATTTTAATTAGCCGTCCTGTATTTTTATTTGCTAAATCTGGGAACCAGAGGTTGGCCTAGGGCACTTGGGACAGCCCCCGCAGGAGGAGAGGCTGCTCAGGAGCCAAGAACCGGCTTGGGGATCCCGCACCGGGCCCCAGCAGCTTCTCCCGGCTGAGGGCTGCTGCTCCGCGGGACCGTGGGAAAGTCTCTTTCCGGAGGAAGGAGAGCCTTGGCCTGGCCCTATTCCCGCTCGCCTCGAGCTTCAGTCGGCGCCCGCGGGTTCTCCCCAGCTCGGCGGCCGACCCTCCCGCCCGCCCACGGGCCCTCGCGGCTCCCGGCACCTCCTCACCGCTCCTGGCAAGCCCCGGCGGTTCGCGGCCTGGGGGCGGCGCGGCGCGAAGTGCGCAAGCGCGGCGGGCCGGTGGGCGGGGCGCGCGCGCGCGGGCGGGAAGAACGCCGAGCGGCCGGGCGTGGGCGCCCGCGGAGGTCGACGTCCCGGCGGGCAGCCGGCGGTGGGCGTTGCTGCTGCTGCTGCCCCCGCGCCATGGAGGGCTCGGCCGTGGCAGTCTGCGAGGTGATGCCGGGGAGGGAGAGAAAACAGAAGACACTCTGGGAAGGGTTTTGTGAGGGGTCCGCGAAGTCTGGGCAGAGGGGTCTGGGAGTGCCTGAGGTGGGAATGAGGTGCTTCGGTGACAGCCCGCCGGCCCCACACGGGGCTGTGAGGAGCTAATGAGGGGGCCCCGACGTAGAGAGGAACAGCCCCTCAGCTGGGGGGACGCCCCACCTGACAGCCCAGAAAACCGGGGCCCCGGAGGCTGAAGTGCTGGCCAGGCATTAGCGGATCGGGGGAGGGCGTGGAGAGCACCCGGGGAGCCCCCCCCCCCAACCCCGGGCCGAGGGGGCGCGCACGAAGGTCGCCTGGGCAGCCGCGGGCAGAAGGCGGGAGCAGTGTGGGCGCAGTGGCAGTGAGCGAGAGTCGCGTGCAGCCGGCCGGTGGGCCACGGCGTGGGGCGCCTTTCTGGGTGGGGCCCCGAGCCGTCGGAGGATGGATGGCCCCGGGCCAGAGGCCTCCCGGAGCTCCGACCACCCCGCGGGCCCGAGAACCTTCCGCCCTGGGGGGTGGGGCGGAAGGCCCGGCGCCGCCACGCCACGTGGGCTCTCCCGGGTCGGCACCTTGCAGCCGCCGCCTGATGCGATTCTCAGGCACTGGTCTTGAAAGGGGAACGAGGCAGAACAGAACCACAGGCCAGACGGGGCTGACCTGAAGGCACGCGAGAGTTCGCCGGGTGCTCTTGCCTCCTCCGCTGTGCTCGAAGGAATTGGAGGATTCGATTTTACAGACGGCCGACGCTAGGCTAGAACCGAGGGCTTCTGACTCCCCGGCCGGTGTTCTTTTCCCAACCGCGCTCTCGCGGGTGAAGACCGTGCGGGAAAATCTTAACAGAGGGGAGCACGCTGCGTCCGACGGTGTGTGAAGGAAGGGGTTAGATTGCAGGAACGCCTGGAAACCATTTTTATAAACTCTGGTACACATTAGGATCTTCATTCCCAAGGTCTCTTACTGAGATCTGTTTGCCTTTAAGAAAAGGGGTACTTGGGGCGCCTAGAGGCTCAGTCGTTGAGCTTCCTTTGGCTCAGGTCTTGATCCCAGGGTCTTGGGATCAGCCCCGCCTCGGGCTCCCTGCTGGGCAGAGTGGGGTGGGGTGGGGGGGGGAGCTGGTTCTCCCTCTCCCACTTCTGCTTGTGTTCCCTCTCTTGCTGGGTCTCTCTGTCAAATAAATAAAATCTTTAAGAAAGAAAGAAAGAAAAGGGGTAATAATCTTCCCTATGGTACCTGAGTGTGGAAGTGAGAGTGTACTTTCATAAGTGATGGAGTTAAATACAGTATATTTTAAATTTGTCTCATCAAGATTGAATGTTTTGTCTAGACATCTTGGAAACCTTAAAACTTACATTGTGTGCAGTCTTCACTGCAGATGAACTTATTCGAAATAAAAGCTAATGGCTATTAACCACTTACTATTATATACGCAGAGCACCGCGTTAAGCACTTTGCTCTTATTTTGTTTACATTTCACAGAAGCCATACCTGGTAGTTTTGTCTTCATTTTGGTAAGTGAGGAAGCTGAGGTAGAGAGGAGTTAAATAACTTGCCCAAGGTCACATGGCACATCAGGGATTTGGACCCAGGCATCTGCCTCCAAAGCCAGTGCTCTTAACTTGTATTCTGATCTTCAGAAATGATGATTTAATGAAAGGTAAAGATGATTCATAGCTGGATGCTAGTCTTATTCATAATCTTCATATTGGTTTTTACTTGGGGAGAAAAAAAAGAAACAGGAAAAACAAACTCCTACACAATTTTTCCAAATTATTATTTCCAGATGAACTTACCCTTTGAATAAAGCAATTTATTGTCTCCATTTCCTGTCTTGTTGGGCATTTTGTTAATTTCCTTTGTCTCCTTTCTTATGTCACTTTTCTAGTTGTTTCTTCTGTAGACACAATGCTTTGTTCTGAACAAAATCTAAATCTGACATTTTGCAAGCAAGAATATTTTTTGGAAATTAAGATTGTTAACTGTGTCATAAATTTGATATTACCTTGATTTCTAAAGATTTGTTTACTTTGAATTGTGCCCTTTTCAGATTTTGAAATATTTAATAATTCACTGGAAGTGTGAAACAGCAGGAACATCAAAGGGAGCATTGCTAGAAGGACAGCTAGTGATTTCCATGGAAGCATTAAATTCTAAGCACCAAGAAAATACTCTTCATTGTGTAACAACTAGTAAGTAGATGAAGAAATACTGATTTTTCTCTCTTTGTTTTGTTATGATTTGTTATATTTAACTTAAAATTTTAAGTTAGTCAAAATCTTTTATCAAGTTATCACTTCAGGGTTATTCCATAGTTAAAATAAATAATTATGTAACAAGTATCTGGTGATAGATTTACAAGTGTGTTATACAGGAAAGGTGAGTACAATGACTCAGAAGACCATTAATTTTACTGGCTTAAGAATTCTTAGAAACTTAAAAAAAAATTCTTAGAAACTGTCTCCTTGCTCTTGGTTTTAACCTCCTCTTTCATAGCAAAATTATATTACATTGAATTTTATCCTCTTTTACATGTCCAGCCTTTGGTAGTTGGAAGAGAGACTTCCAAAATAAAAAGGAGAAGAAATAATGATGAACAGTGCATACCTTAAAAATCCCAACTTGCAGTTAGTTTGAAAATAAACCTTTTCTATTTGGCTCTTTTTAAAAAAAATATTTTATTTATTTATTTGACAGACAGAGATCACAAGTAGGCAGAGGCAGGCAGAGAGAGATAGGGAAGCAGGCTCCCTGCTGAGCATAGAGCCTAATGTGGGGCTCAATGACAGGACCCTGAGAACATGACTGGAGCCGAAGGCAGAGGCTTAACCCACTGAGCCACCCTTCCATTTGGCTTTTATCCCCTCATTATTTCTGCATATACTCTTGAGGGAAGGGTGATACATGCATTAATTGTCTCTGGAACAACTAATTTTCTTCAGCTTTTGAAACAATAACTTGTTTGGGTGTGTGTGTGTGTGTGTGTGTTTTGAAGCAATAACTTGTTTGGGTGTGTGTGTGTGTGTGTGTGTGTATCTAGGTTTACTGTAACTTGTTTGGGGGTGTGTGTGTGTGTGTGTGTTTTGAAGCAATAACTTGTTTGGGGGTGTGTGTGTGTGTGTATATCTAGGTTTACTGTAACTTGTTTGGGGTGTGTGTGTGTGTGTGTGT